>NC_090589.1:1102500-1115000 GCF_017918235.1 Porcisia hertigi | reverse complement strand
TGTCAATCTGACGAATCGACGGGGAGCAGCGCGTGTAAAGATTTCTTGACCTCGCTAATAGGGTGTTGTCATGCGCGTATCTGACAGGAATGGCAGCGGTTGCTTCACGAGCGATTTGATGTGCACATGCAGTGTAATACTGTCTGACCAAATCTCGTTTGCTGAGGGGCGTCGGAGCTCTTCAGCCCTCATATCTTCTGTCTTATTGATTTGTTCTCACAGATTGTTGATCCCGCCGTTGCTCTGCTGCTTTGCTGCTGCCTTTGTGGGTTGTTCGTTGCTCACGCTTTCTCTCTCTCTCCACACGGGCACCCTCATCGCTGTGACGTTGTTCCCTTCTGTGTTTTGTGACTGGGCACGGACGAGCGGGCGAGACCGCAGGTGTTTTCTTTTTTTTATTTCGATTATTCTTCTCCCTTCATCGCCTCACTTCCCCAGATATAATCATGCTTAACGAAAAGGGGGAAAGGAGGGCGCCTTTTTCTCCCCATTTGTCGCCCAGTGCCAACGAGTATACCGAGGCGGACGGGACGGCTCGTCTGTTCCGTCTCTCGCCCCTGATCCTGTGTGAGGGTGTATTCCTGTGCGTGTATCTGTCGAGGAGTGGTGCTCGGGAGCGACAAGGGTGGCGCTGGATAGGCAGGGTTGCTCCACTGAGACCCGCTGATTAGGTTGTTGAAGGCAGGCGAAGATGCCGAAGAAGAGAAGCAGCACGTAAAGGAATGCCTGACCGGTGCCTCCCTTTCTCAACTCCAGCCAAAGTGTATGCGGGCATGTCGGCGGCGCCTTTTTTCCCCTTCTAAGTAACATCTGATATATATATACATATATTTACATCATATTTATATACTTTTGAGTGGAGAAAGGGCGAGGAATGTCTTATTGAACCCCACTGAGGCCACCGAGTGTGGCCAACGACGCCCAAAAGAATGAGAACCACTGCGGAGTTGCTGTCCCTTTTTTTTTCCCAGTGGCTGCTGGTCGCACTGCACTTTCCGATCCACATTTGGCTTTCTTCGCTCGGTTTTCCCAAAGAAGAAAAGATCGCTACCTACGTGGTGTGTTTCTGTGTGTATTTGTCTGTGTGTGTGTGTGTGTGTGTGTGTGTGTAGTACTTGGTGCCGGTGCTCGCGCAGCTTCTTTTTTCCCCTTTTTTGTTGCTGCACGTTATTTTGATGACTCCTTCATCTCGTTTCTTCCGCCTTCCTCCCTCCTCCTCAAAAACGACAAGTGTGGAAGACGAAAGATCCTAAGGAGAGGTGAGGGGGCTACCCAAGTCCCCTGTGGATATATTTTCGGTGTGGGCTCATGATGAACTGGCCGTATTGTTTTTCCTATTATCTTGGCGGTCGCGGTTTTCCCTCCCTCCACGCTCTCCTTCCCTCTTTGTTTGCTCCCCACATTACTTTTTAAGGCTTCCTGTTTGCCACACCAAATGACCTACTCCGAGCACCGCAGTCCAAATGGGTACGTGGCGGTGTACTTGAAGGATGGGAAAGCAAGAGACGGTAAGGTGATGCTGCGCTCATGAGGACGCTGCTACCACCCACGCAGTACTGAATCTGTGTGGGTGCTTCAACAGGGAGGGTGGCGGTGCGTGCTGCAGTGATGAGCGTGAGGTGTGCTCCCCTGCACCATACTCTGTTTTTATGTGGCAGATGTTCCGGGGGAGTGCCGCCGAGGGGGGTTGGTGAGGCGTAGATGGTTGAGGGAGGTGACTCTAGCTCAGGTGTTTGTTACTCTCCCTCGCAGCCACGTGTCAATGAGTCTGTTCATGCGTTCCCATTGAGGGCCGCAATCGACGCCGCCACGTCAGCGAGCTTCCCTCTCTCTAGCCTATCCCGTATGTTGGTCAGTGCGTATTTGCTCTTGCCGGAATGATTTCTTTCCTATCCCCTGTGTGCCCTCTTTTTGCTTCTTGAGCTCCGCTGTACTGTATTCCCCCCAGCGGCGTTCTCTGCCGCCACCATTCTCCCATTCTCCCATTCTCTACGTCGTTGGTACTGCTTTGATGCCCGCGAAGAGGCGACTGGTGCCTCCCTTCCGGCCCAACGCCGATGGTACCGGGTTTGTGCAAGCTGGCCGCGGCGGCGCGCTTGCTCGCAATCGCTCTTCCGCACGCCGCAGGTGTGTTGTACCCACCCAAAGTCCGACCATTTCGACTTCCTCGTCAGCCGCCTCCTCTCGCTCTCCGAGCTGTGCAGAGGCGGCAGTGCCACCTCGTGGCTCTTTAGGCGACCTCAAGGGGCGCCACGAGACACGCGCTGGCACGTGCGCAGAATATGCCAAGAGACACCCTCAGACCTCGGACACGAGGCGCGGCGGTGCGGCTGCGCAGGCTTTCAAGCATCCGGCGCGAGCCCCCGTACCTGGGGCCGCACGAACGTCGATGTTGTCAGCGTCACTGGACGCAGGTGCGCCCCCGAATGAGGCAAAACCGCGTCTGCCGCCGCCGTCTGCCGCTGGTTCGGTTACGATACCGCATGCTGCCGATCGCAAGCAACCCGCGGGGAAGACTTCTGATGTGGCCCTGATTGTGCTTGCTGTTGGGGTTGACAGCGCTCTTGGGCCGAGCGAGTGTCTTGTCGCCACCCGCACCATGCACCGACTTGGACTGCAGAACGGATACATTGTGCACCTGTCGACAAGCTGCGGTGACGTCTACGCGGAGGTTCGACAGATGCGCGGGTCTTCTACTGCATCCGACATGATGTTTGTGAACGACGACGCTGCGGGGGTTTTGGGCGACCTCTCATCAGTCTCACTTTGTCCGGTTCTTTTGCCCCGATACGGCGTGCCAACGCTGCGGTCGGTGACGCTCATGATGGTGGTCCCCGAAGACGCGCGTGGCGCCGACGTCACTGACGGTGTTGTGCCATCGATTGCATCAACAGTGGAGTGGCAGGCGCTCTTCCGCCGCACGCTGCACCACAAGGTGGGGTATGTGCACCTACGCGTCACACAACGTGTGCTGACCCATCGCATTGCACTGGAGGTGGTGGATCTCAGTGTTCTGCGCCAAGGGGAGGAGACGTCGGTGGCTGAGTTTGCAGCACCCTGGGGGATTGTGACCGATGCGACGGAGGTGCGCCTTTGTTGCGGTGGCGCTGCAGCCGAGCCTTCCAGCGACACGCGACCCCATTCATGGAATCCAGTCGCGAACTGCACGGCTGAGAGGCAGGAGGGCGGTGTCGTCTCTTCTGGGTTCGCGTGCACCCTGGTGGTCGGAGAGGCTGGGGTGGGCAAGAGTCGTTGGCTCACTAGCCAAAGCACCACAGCGGCCGCGGCAGAGCAGCGGGGAGGCACGGGCGGATCAGCCTCCTCGGGTGCTGCGTCTATGCCTGGAAGATATACGGAATGGGTGCACGTGGACCAACTGCCGCAGGGTGAGGGTAGCGAGGTGAGCACGGCTACTGTGTTGCGCGAGGTGTTTGAGCGCGTGCGTCAGTCGGCGCCGGCGACAGTGATCATAGATGATTTGCATCTTATCTGCGCCCGCGAGGCATCCTCCGCTGGGTCGCGCTGGGCGATGTCGCTCATCGCCCACGCCCTGGCTGCTGAGCTCCTTGACCTACGGACACGCCGTCTTGAGGTGCGAGTGATGGCGAGTGCGCCAACGCTCGCGAGTCTTGACGCATGTCTGACTGGCGGCACACTGTTCGGCGGCAATGTTGTGACGCTCGAGATGCCCAGCGGGGCACAGGAGCGGCTTGCGTGTCTCCGCACGTGTCTCTCGGAGCTGTCTCTTGGGGGCGCAGCAGCGGCACCCGCCATCAGTGAGGGCTGCCTGGTGGAGGTGGCGGAGCGAGCGCACGGCTTCACACAGCGTGACTTGCATCGTCTCGTGGAGACGGCCGTGGTGCGAGCGTTCGAAGTGCGCCAGTCAATGTCGCCAACAGAGGAGGATCTTCGGGCCGCGTCGGCTGCGGTGTGTCCTTCATCACTTAGGCGCTTCGAGGTGTCTGTGCCAAAGGTGAGGTGGGCCGACATTGGCGGAAGCGCAGAGGCAAAGCAGACGCTCTGCGATATGGTGGAGTGGTGCCTCGGAAGGCAGAGATGGGTGTTCACGGAGTTCAATCTGACACCCCCGAAGGGTGTTCTGCTCTACGGCCCGCCAGGCTGCAGCAAGACGATGCTGGCCAAGGCGCTGGCGAACGAAAGCCACATGAACTTCATTTCTGTGAAGGGGCCGGAGGTGTTCTCGAAGTGGGTGGGCGACAGCGAGAAGGCTGTGCGCGACATCTTCGGGCGCGCGCGTGCAGCAAGCCCCTGTGTCGTGTTCATCGACGAGCTGGATGGCATGTGTGGCCACCGCGGCCGCGGCGGTGTATCGGACCGCGTCATCTCGCAGTTCCTCACTGAACTGGATGGGCTGCCCGCCGCCTTCGAAGAAAAGAAGAACGCACTCGTGTTTGTGGCGGCGACAAATCGGCCCGACAGCATCGACGGCGCGGTGCTGCGCCCCGGACGCATTGACCGCCGCGTCTATGTGGGGCTGCCGACCTTGCCAGAGCGGTGCGCCATCGCTGAGATCCAATTTAGGCACCTGCCTGTGGCATTGGAGCTCACAGCGGACTACGTGGCAGGGCGGACCGAGGGCTACACCGGTGCAGAGGTCGTGGCTGTAGTGAAGGAGGCCGCTTTCCACGCCATCACAGCCAACGCACACGCATCTCACGTTACAGTGGCCGACGTTGACGCGGCGCTGCAGAAGGTTCGACCGCGCATCTCCGCCAAGGACGTGGCGTGGTACAAGCACTGGCCACACAGCAACAGCGACGCCGCAGTGTAAGTGTAGTCCTCCCCATTCAATAATGTCACACTTGCGAGTGACCGCTGCTGAACACGTGGCAAGCGAAGTGGGGAGTCGCGAGGAGCTCCCGAAAAGTATACCTCTGTCACAACAACGCAGCCACATATTCTCAGCTTTCTCTCGGATGTGCCTGCGTGTGTGTGCCCGTTTTTTGTTTGTACTCAACTCGCGTAGCATGTGTTGCGCGGAGGATGTGACTCAATAAAATGGTTGAATCAAACAGGAAAGATGAGTGAATGGGAAGGGGGGAGGAGAGGGCGAGAACGCACGCGGTCTGTCTGTCTGTCTTTGTGTGTCTCTGTGTGTGTGCCCTGCTTCCTCTTCTCTCCCCCGCAAGATTCCCGCATCGTGGTGCCTTTCTTTTTGTGCGTTCGGTGATCAAGACGGGTGGTAGTGTGCCTGGAAAAGGGGGGGAGAAGGACGTACCTTAAATGATCACCGAGGGGCTGGTAGTGGTGGATTGTGTAAGGGTGCGGCCCCAGGCCACAGGAGCCCTGTTTCTTGCGTCCATCTACTTTTTCTCCGTCTTCACGCTTTGACTTGGTCGTTTGCACCGGATCTCCACCCCTGCATCCTTCTCCTCTCCCTCTTCGCTGCAGCACAGATGCGTGTGCCGCTAGACTCATCCCCAGTTGCGCTGGTTGTGTTGTTGTTCCACTCTCTTTATCGGCGGCCCCACTTTACACGCTCACAGGGGGAGGGGGCTAGGAAAGGGGGAGGGGTAATGCCCTACCTTGCATATCATTCTTCTGTGCCTCGGTGCAGGACTACGCAGGCCGGCGGCGATGCACACGATAATGCATTTGGCGAGTACGCGACGTACCGCCGTGTCATCCGCACGGTGTTGTGCGGCGTGCTCTTCGCCACACCACTCTGTGCCGCTGTTCCGATGTCGCCGCTGCTCAAGCTATCGCAGACGCAGGAAAACAAGAGGTCCATCATTCCTCGTATGATGAGCGACTTCTTCTATGTGAACTTTTTTGCAAGCGCCACGGCGTACTGGCTACTAGTGGAGCCGTTTATCCCGAACCCAAGGGCAAGGGAGGGCTTTGTGCCGTACCTCGGGCCAGTCACCGCTGAAATCCCCGCCGTGAGCTGCCTCTTCACCTCGCACTTGTTTTACCCTGGTCTGTGGGCAATCGTGAATGAGCCAACGTGGAAGCTGCGGCGTCAAGAGTTCGTGCGACTGAATGCCAAGTGTTTTTTCGCGTTTGGGCCTGTGCATATCCCGGCCGCTGTGGGGCTCGGCGCTGCAATCGGCGTCGTCCTCTATCCGTTCAAGTACATGAAACTGCGCGCTCAGCGTCGTTGCGAAGCGCAGCAGTCTCGCTAGCCCCATGTAGGATGTCCCGTGGCCCACCCGGTCCTACAGGAGACGCGGAAAGGAAAGGGTGTGGCCATGATGAGCTGTTGCGTGTGGTGAGAGAGTATTGCTGCCGTGCATGCACATGCTCCCCCCACTTGCGTGCGTGTGCGTTGACGTGGTTGGCCAACCTCTTCGCTGTGTTGCTGTTGTTCACAGACAAAGATGAGGAGAAGAACCGACGGCGGGGTCGCGCGAGAATGTGGAAGGGGAGGGAGGGGGGGGGTGGGACAGGGCCTTCTTCCCTCCTCTCATCTCTCCCCCCCCCCAAAAAAAAACAAAAAAACAACGAAAAGAAAAAGCCTCCATGATGCCGAGCTGCCGCCCAGGCAAAGGCCAAGAACACAAGCGAGCGCTCGCTTGTATGTGTCTGACGCACTCGACCATTGCCTCCTGATTTTTTTTCTTTTTTTGCTTGCGCGTCCACGTTGCACCCCCTTTGCCTGTTCTCGTACTGGTCTCTCCCTTCTCCTCTTTTCCTCGGCGGGGATCCCCCCTCCACCCTTTCATTCCGTCAGTGCGTTCACGATGGGCGACGTACACGAGCCTCCAACGAAGACAGCTTGCCGGCTAGAGGTGGTGGGCAAAGTGTCGTCGATTCGCTACGACTGCGCCACGTCGTCGTGCCTTGTCTCCACAATTCTCAACGGGACTCATGTCTTCAACCTCGACGACGACTTCTACGGCGCCAACCTCGCCTCAGGACTGTCAGCCAGGAGCGTGGAGAGCTATCCATGTGACACAGTGAGCAGGGAGCCGCTGATGTCGTCGTGCTTCATGAGTGCAGGCCGACTCTTCGCTGTGGGATCGTCCTCGGGAACTGTAACCGCGGTGTCGCGCTGCTCGCGTGCGTTAACGTCGTGTTATTCAACCCCGGGGTCTTTTCCGATACGTGCGCTCTCTGAGATTCCAGGCCAGCCCAACTGCCTGCTAACGTGCACCGAGCAAGGGGCCGCCGTCCTTGATGTAGAGCGTTCGGATCTGCGTGATGCATTAGAAAACCCTGCCCCTGGGCGCGCGGTCGCCGCGGTGCCGCTGCAGCCACACACCTTCGTAGTGGCCAACTACGACGGCAAGGTGTTGCTCTACGACACGCGCTATCGAAACTCTCCTAGCTCGGTGCTGTCTTTACCAGATCAAATCACTTGCCTCGCGGCTTCACTTGAGACGTTGGAGGTCTGCGTGGGTACCGTTGGGGGCCGTGTCTTCACGTTGCGCTGCACCGAGGGTCCACAGCGAGAGCAGGCGTTTGGCATGAGCAACAGGCGTTCACCAGTGCGATGCGTCGCGATAGACCGCAGTCGCATTGCTGCCGGAGACTTGGCAGGTCGTCTTGCCCTGATCGACACCGCCGACGTGCCAGATCCGACTGTATATTGGTCTGCGGAGAGGCTGCTGCGGCTGCCGCGACAGAGTCGTGGTGTCGACGCGCTCGATAAGCCAGTCAGTAATACCGACACCGCGGCGGTGTTTGCGGGCATCGAGGTGACGGCGGTGGCATTGGCGCAGGGGACGACTTGGATGTCATTTTGCTCCCAAAAGAGTGGTGTGTCGCAGGTTGTGGCCATATCCGCTTGATGGCTTGAGAAAAGGAATGGAAAAGACAAGACATTTGTTTCCAGGGCGAGGAGCGGGCCCACAGAGGGCGTGAAGCACCGCAGTGGTCGGCAGGGGGAGGGGGCTCGGTGACGAGAGACGCCGTTCGGTATCATAGATATAGGCGCTGGACCTTCTTTGTCTCCACGCGACCGGGGCTGGCTTCAGTGTGTCTGCTTCAAGTGCTGTTGTGTCTATGCCGCTTACTGAGAATGTTGCTCTGATGCGCAGGCGTGTGTGAGTGACGGACATGGTGATCTTGTATGCCCCTTTCTAAGATTCTCTTGCCCTTCACGCTGAGCGTATCACGCGGAAAGTTTAGACTTTGCAGTTTCACTTTTTTTTCGTGTGTGTGCCGCTTGCGCCGCGTTTTTGATGCGCGTGTGCATTCTAGATGACCAGAGCTTACAGAGAGCTGCTAACAAAAGCCATGAGATGAAGAAGTCACTCAGCTGTGTGTGCTTGGGGGAGGAAGGGGGAGGGGAGGGGAGGGGCTGGCCAGCGAAGAAAAGCTTTGCATTTCCCTGTCTCACCGTCCAACGACCGACGTTGATGCGTCCGGACAGCAGCTCTTTGCTTCCTTTGAGGCTGTGTTTTTTTTTTGCTTTGCACTCCCACCCCCCTTCACAGCCTCCCTCCCTCGACTGTACCTTTTCAGCCAGCTCGTACATTGCTGCAGTGAAGAAGTCATTTTACTCTTGGGGTTTATGTTGACTCCTTGTGTATTCAGAAGCCCCTCAAGGTGACTAGGCCTTCACCAACGTCCTGTCTCTCTCTGTTTCTCCCCATCCTGTTTGCTTGACTTTTCTCTCCCCGCCTCCCGTCTCTCACATTTGCGCACGCGTCCATACCCAACGCTTGCTGCGCTATCGGCGCCTCGTTTCTCTTGTGGTGTGTTGCGGGTATCGCGCCTGATCTCATTCTCTCTCTCCGTCTCACGTTCACATTCTGTGCGGCTTGCACTCTTTTCTGGCGTGCTCTCTTTCGTTGAGGAAAGGGACCTCCAACTCAACGGTTATAGTCCACCACCACCACAGCCCTCGTTTTTTTTTTTTAAGCGCTTCTTAAAGCCCTCGTTTTTTAAATTTATTGTGTCGCTTCATTTCATTAACACATCTGTGTATTGTTGCTCTCACAGTGTCCCTCTCCCGGACACACTTGACAGATTTGTTTGCTTGAGAATATTTTTAATACATCACAAAATAATTTTTATAGCTTTTTGTCTTCCTCTTTTTGTTCTCCTTCTCTTCTACCCCCTCCCTCCCCTCTACCTCCTCTCTCCCCTCTACCCCCTCCCTCCCCTCTACCCCCTCCTCCCCTTCCCTACCCTCGACCACATTCCCCTGTTTCCGTCTACGTACTCCTCAGCAGATTCTCGCCCAAAGCACCAATGCAAGCAACGTGCCCCCCGCTGCCTCCCACCACGTCCACGATGGACTGGGAGAAGTTTCGCGCAGAGGGGCATCGCGTGATCGATTTTGTTGCCGACTACCACCGCTCACTCAAGAACCGAGAGCTGCCTGTTTCGTCTGGAGTGCTGCCCGGATACCTGAAGAGGTGCATCAGCGACAAGACGGCTCCGCAGACATCGTCGCCCGTATTCGAAAACATCCTCGATGATATTCAGGCCCATATAATCCCCGGTATGACGCACTGGCAACACCCCAACTTCTTTTCCTGGTTCCCAGCGCAGTTGTCGCCTGCCGCACTTCTGGGCGACATCATAGCCAGTGGACTGAACCAACCCGGGTTCAGCTGGATGGCCAGCCCTGCAGCCACCGAGCTCGAGACAATCGTGATGGACTGGCTGGCTCGCGCCTTTGGCATACCGGATGCAATGACGTGGGAGGGCACTGGGGGCGGCGTGCTGCAGCCATCAGCCTCGGAGGCGGCGGTTGTGGCGTTGCTGGCGGCGAAGAATCGCGCGCTGGAGATGATGGCGAGTGATGAGGAGAAGAGCGTTGCTTCAGCTAAGCTTGTTTGTTACGTCAGTGATCAGGCGCACTTCTGCGTGGAAAAGGCGGCGCGGATTGTGTCGTTGTGGCACGTGCGCAAGATCAAGACGCGACGCGAGGCGGGTGGTAACTGCCCGATGCGCGGCGACGATCTTCGCAAAGCTGTGGAGGCGGATGTGGCAGCGGGTCTTATTCCTTGCATGGTGTCCATGAACTACGGTACCACTGGTATCTGCGCCACGGACGACTTCAGAGGCATCGCCAGTGTTTGCCAGGATTACTCTATTTGGCTGAACCTCGACGCCGCCTATGCTGGGGCCACTGCCATATGCCCCGAAATGCGCGCGCCACTGCTGCCTGCCTTCGAGAAAGCTGACTCCCTCTTCATCAACGGCTCGAAGTGGTTCAGTATGATGACCAACGCTTCTTTTTTCTTCTTCCGCGAGCGAAAGTACATTGTCGCCTCGCTGAGCGCCACTGGTGTTTACCTTGCAAACAAGTACACAGATGCAAACGTGGTTGTAGATTTCAAGGACTACCAGCTCGGTTTGACGCGCCCCTTTCGAGCACTAAAGGTGTACACAACTTTGCGCTATATGGGGCTGGAGGGGATTCAGACCACAATCCGTCGTCATTGCGCTCTTGCCAAGTACTTACATGATCTTCTACGTGTTCGTCTTGGCGACGATATCGAGTTCCCTGTAGAGCCCAAGTTTGGACTCGTCTGCTTCCGAATTGCCGAGGATGATGCGGCAAACAAGCGAAACTACGCCCTACTGCGAGCGGCTGAAGAGGAGCGTCGTGTCATGGTTGTGCATCACGTGTTGGATGATCGTGTCATCGTGCGCGTGGCTCTGTCCTACCCGGGGTTGACTGAGCGAGACATGGAAGACCTCGCCGACTATTTCTCTGAGAAGAGTAGAGAGGTGATTGCGAACAATCCACTCTCCCGTGATGAATTCGTCTGCGACCCCGAGGAGGCACTGTACGAAAAGCCAACAGCGTTCCCGGACAGTAAGAGGCACGAGAAAATAGTGACTGGCTGAGATTGCTCTTATGGGTCCCGACTGCGGCCACTCAAAGCGTTGACTGGATTTGGAGGTGTGTGTGGAGGGTTTCAGTATTGTGGCGCAACACGCGAGGTTGGCTGTTCTGCGCCCTTCTCCCCCCCCCTACTACCCCTCCCTTACTGTGCAGACCAGTGTGCCATCTGTGCAAGATACCAAGTATAATGAAGGAACAGTCTCCGTGGACCTGCCCGTTGGAGTTAGACAGCGACATGATTGTTTTCTAGGACAGGCTGCGGCCCACCCCGACCCACTCCTCTCCTCCCGTCAGGCCAGGACATCCGGCTAGTGGACCCGTGCTCCTGGCTTGCCTTGCTTTCTTTCCTCCAATGCCCGCTGCAGGAGGTGCACCACATGGGCGTCGGGTGCGGTACGCTCTTTCATCCACGCAGGCAGCGCCCAGCGTCCCACACGCTCGAGAGCGGAAGCGGTGGTGTATGTCCCGCGGCCGGTGGCAGAGGGCGGTGTACGCGCGTGCCGGGCAAGTCTCAAGGAGGTCAGTGGCCAGCGTCGGAGCGACGGCCCTCGGCTACCCTCTCTTTAAGCACCGCCTGTGCGCCGTTCTCCCCTCCCCCTCCCCCTCCCCCTTCTCTTCCTCCTCACCCCACCTCTGCCGCACCAGCCCACTGCCCTTCATGTGGTGGTGTGCACACGCTCTCCGCGTTGCACTCCGGCAGGGGTGCGATGGGACGTGCTCACCTCTCACGTGTCCGGCATCGGCGTCTCGTTGGCCCACCCGGCCGGATGCGGGGGATGCCGCATATTCCGCACACTGCGCTGACAGCCTCGCACCGTGGTGCGTGTTGCAGGACGGCTTTGTTGTCTTGGGTGGGAGAGGGTTGAGGGGGCGTGCTGTCCCCATTCTCACAACTCGTCGATGACACAGTGGAGGGAAGGTGCCTGGTTGGCTTGCCTGCGTGCGCCACAACGAGGGGGTGGGTGGGCCCTCGCTATAGGGGGTTCCTGACAGCGAGGGTAACACCCACCCTCTCCCGTAGCCGTTGCCGCACCCCATTGACCGGAACGGGTGTCTGCGCTTCTGTGAAGGGGAGCGGGCTCGTGTGTGCGCCCACATGTGGCTGTGCGCGAAGAGCTGTTTTGCTTCCACCGCGTCGCCTCTGCTGTTAATGCGGGGGTGGGGGCGGAAGCCCAGGGAGATGAAATGCACTACAGATCGGTGCGGTGCCAAACGAACTCCCCGTCCCCTCTCTTCACCTTGTGGAGCACAGACTTGTGTGGCGGAGCGGAACTGCCGCACCAACCGAGACCTCATTTGGTGTTGCGCATCCTACTGCGATTCTGCAGAGCAAAGCGCACTCTGGGTGCGGGGCCACACTCGACACCACCGCTGACGTGGCGAAAAATGAAAACAAAAGAGCCGCCTGATGCGCACAGTTGCGGAGCGGTCGCCATGATGCGCAGGGGGCTGACGCATTCGTCGTCATGAAGACGTCTTCTGCACAGGGCCAGGGCAGGCGGCCAGCTTTAGGCTCTCTCCACGGGGCAGTTGACTGAGCCGTGGTCAACACGGCAGGGTGGACCAACGCCGTCATTTGGCGTCGTGCTCGGCGAACGTGGTGAGCTCAAGAGTCGGAGACAGACACTACGCGACAGGTCTCTTCAAAGGCGCACATAATATACATGTACATATATATATATATATATGTTCTTTTAAGGGTCACCGTTTCGGCTTACCCGCTGTAGAG
>NC_090589.1:1087500-1097500 GCF_017918235.1 Porcisia hertigi | reverse complement strand
CCTACTCCGAGCACCGCAGTCCAAATGGGTACGTGGCGGTGTACTTGAAGGATGGGAAAGCAAGAGACGGTAAGGTGATGCTGCGCTCATGAGGACGCTGCTACCACCCACGCAGTACTGAATCTGTGTGGGTGCTTCAACAGGGAGGGTGGCGGTGCGTGCTGCAGTGATGAGCGTGAGGTGTGCTCCCCTGCACCATACTCTGTTTTTATGTGGCAGATGTTCCGGGGGAGTGCCGCCGAGGGGGGTTGGTGAGGCGTAGATGGTTGAGGGAGGTGACTCTAGCTCAGGTGTTTGTTACTCTCCCTCGCAGCCACGTGTCAATGAGTCTGTTCATGCGTTCCCATTGAGGGCCGCAATCGACGCCGCCACGTCAGCGAGCTTCCCTCTCTCTAGCCTATCCCGTATGTTGGTCAGTGCGTATTTGCTCTTGCCGGAATGATTTCTTTCCTATCCCCTGTGTGCCCTCTTTTTGCTTCTTGAGCTCCGCTGTACTGTATTCCCCCCCCCCCCCCCAGCGGCGTTCTCTGCCGCCACCATTCTCCCATTCTCTACGTCGTTGGTACTGCTTTGATGCCCGCGAAGAGGCGACTGGTGCCTCCCTTCCGGCCCAACGCCGATGGTACCGGGTTTGTGCAAGCTGGCCGCGGCGGCGCGCTTGCTCGCAATCGCTCTTCCGCACGCCGCAGGTGTGTTGTACCCACCCAAAGTCCGACCATTTCGACTTCCTCGTCAGCCGCCTCCTCTCGCTCTCCGAGCTGTGCAGAGGCGGCAGTGCCACCTCGTGGCTCTTTAGGCGACCTCAAGGGGCGCCACGAGACACGCGCTGGCACGAGCGCAGAATATGCCAAGAGATACCCTCAGACCTCGGACACGAGGCGCGGCGGTGCGGCTGCGCAGGCTTTCAAGCATCCGGCGCGAGCCCCCGTACCCGGGGCCGCACGAACGTCGATGTTGTCAGCGTCACTGGACGCAGGTGCGCCCCCGAATGAGGCAAAACCGCGTCTGCCGCCGCCGTCTGCCGCTGGTTCGGTTACGATACCGCATGCTGCCGATCGCAAGCAACCCGCGGGGAAGACTTCTGATGTGGCCCTGATTGTGCTTGCTGTTGGGGTTGACAGCGCTCTTGGGCCGAGCGAGTGTCTTGTCGCCACCCGCACCATGCACCGACTTGGACTGCAGAACGGATACATTGTGCACCTGTCGACAAGCTGCGGTGACGTCTACGCGGAGGTTCGACAGATGCGCGGGTCTTCTACTGCATCCGACATGATGTTTGTGAACGACGACGCTGCGGGGGTTTTGGGCGACCTCTCATCAGTCTCACTTTGTCCGGTTCTTTTGCCCCGATACGGCGTGCCAACGCTGCGGTCGGTGACGCTCATGATGGTGGTCCCCGAAGACACGCGTGGCGCCGACGTCGCTGACGGTGTTGTGCCATCGATTGCATCAACAGTGGAGTGGCAGGCGCTCTTCCGCCGCACGCTGCACCACAAGGTGGGGTATGTGCACCTACGCGTCACACAACGTGTGCTGACCCATCGCATTGCACTGGAGGTGGTGGATCTCAGTGTTCTGCGCCAAGGGGAGGAGACGTCGGTGGCTGAGTTTGCAGCACCCTGGGGGATTGTGACCGATGCGACGGAGGTGCGCCTTTGTTGCGGTGGCGCTGCAGCCGAGCCTTCCAGCGACACGCGACCCCATTCATGGAATCCAGTCGCGAACTGCACGGCTGAGAGGCAGGAGGGCGGTGTCGTCTCTTCTGGGTTCGCGTGCACCCTGGTGGTCGGAGAGGCTGGGGTGGGCAAGAGTCGTTGGCTCACTAGCCAAAGCACCACAGCGGCCGCGGCAGAGCAGCGGGGAGGCACGGGCGGATCAGCCTCCTCGGGTGCTGCGTCTATGCCTGGAAGATATACGGAATGGGTGCACGTGGACCAACTGCCGCAGGGTGAGGGTAGCGAGGTGAGCACGGCTACTGTGTTGCGCGAGGTGTTTGAGCGCGTGCGTCAGTCGGCGCCGGCGACAGTGATCATAGATGATTTGCATCTTATCTGCGCCCGCGAGGCATCCTCCGCTGGGTCGCGCTGGGCGATGTCGCTCATCGCCCACGCCCTGGCTGCTGAGCTCCTTGACCTACGGACACGCCGTCTTGAGGTGCGAGTGATGGCGAGTGCGCCAACGCTCGCGAGTCTTGACGCATGTCTGACTGGCGGCACACTGTTCGGCGGCAATGTTGTGACGCTCGAGATGCCCAGCGGGGCACAGGAGCGGCTTGCGTGTCTCCGCACGTGTCTCTCGGAGCTGTCTCTTGGGGGCGCAGCAGCGGCACCCGCCATCAGTGAGGGCTGCCTGGTGGAGGTGGCGGAGCGAGCGCACGGCTTCACACAGCGTGACTTGCATCGTCTCGTGGAGACGGCCGTGGTGCGAGCGTTCGAAGTGCGCCAGTCAATGTCGCCAACAGAGGAGGATCTTCGGGCCGCGTCGGCTGCGGTGTGTCCTTCATCACTTAGGCGCTTCGAGGTGTCTGTGCCAAAGGTGAGGTGGGCCGACATTGGCGGAAGTGCAGAGGCAAAGCAGACGCTCTGCGATATGGTGGAGTGGTGCCTCGGAAGGCAGAGATGGGTGTTCACGGAGTTCAATCTGACACCCCCGAAGGGTGTTCTGCTCTACGGCCCGCCAGGCTGCAGCAAGACGATGCTGGCCAAGGCGCTGGCGAACGAAAGCCACATGAACTTCATTTCTGTGAAGGGGCCGGAGGTGTTCTCGAAGTGGGTGGGCGACAGCGAGAAGGCTGTGCGCGACATCTTCGGGCGCGCGCGTGCAGCAAGCCCCTGTGTCGTGTTCATCGACGAGCTGGATGGCATGTGTGGCCACCGCGGCCGCGGCGGTGTATCGGACCGCGTCATCTCGCAGTTCCTCACTGAACTGGATGGGCTGCCCGCCGCCTTCGAAGAAAAGAAGAACGCACTCGTGTTTGTGGCGGCGACAAATCGGCCCGACAGCATCGACGGCGCGGTGCTGCGCCCCGGACGCATTGACCGCCGCGTCTATGTGGGGCTGCCGACCTTGCCAGAGCGGTGCGCCATCGCTGAGATCCAATTTAGGCACCTGCCTGTGGCATTGGAGCTCACAGCGGACTACGTGGCAGGGCGGACCGAGGGCTACACCGGTGCAGAGGTCGTGGCTGTAGTGAAGGAGGCCGCTTTCCACGCCATCACAGCCAACGCACACGCATCTCACGTTACAGTGGCCGACGTTGACGCGGCGCTGCAGAAGGTTCGACCGCGCATCTCCGCCAAGGACGTGGCGTGGTACAAGCACTGGCCACACAGCAACAGCGACGCCGCAGTGTAAGTGTAGTCCTCCCCATTCAATAATGTCACACTTGCGAGTGACCGCTGCTGAACACGTGGCAAGCGAAGTGGGGAGTCGCGAGGAGCTCCCGAAAAGTATACCTCTGTCACAACAACGCAGCCACATATTCTCAGCTTTCTCTCGGATGTGCCTGCGTGTGTGTGCCCGTTTTTTGTTTGTACTCAACTCGCGTAGCATGTGTTGCGCGGAGGATGTGACTCAATAAAATGGTTGAATCAAACAGGAAAGATGAGTGAATGGGAAGGGGGGAGGAGAGGGCGAGAACGCACGCGGTCTGTCTGTCTGTCTTTGTGTGTCTCTGTGTGTGTGCCCTGCTTCCTCTTCTCTCCCCCGCAAGATTCCCGCATCGTGGTGCCTTTCTTTTTGTGCGTTCGGTGATCAAGACGGGTGGTAGTGTGCCTGGAAAAGGGGGGAGAAGGACGTACCTTAAATGATCACCGAGGGGCTGGTAGTGGTGGATTGTGTAAGGGTGCGGCCCCAGGCCACAGGAGCCCTGTTTCTTGCGTCCATCTACTTTTTCTCCGTCTTCACGCTTTGACTTGGTCGTTTGCACCGGATCTCCACCCCTGCATCCTTCTCCTCTCCCTCTTCGCTGCAGCACAGATGCGTGTGCCGCTAGACTCATCCCCAGTTGCGCTGGTTGTGTTGTTGTTCCACTCTCTTTATCGGCGGCCCCACTTTACACGCTCACAGGGGGAGGGGGCTAGGAAAGGGGGAGGGGTAATGCCCTACCTTGCATATCATTCTTCTGTGCCTCGGTGCA
The DNA here is from genome assembly GCF_017918235.1 of Porcisia hertigi. Taxonomy (NCBI): domain Eukaryota; phylum Euglenozoa; class Kinetoplastea; order Trypanosomatida; family Trypanosomatidae; genus Porcisia; species Porcisia hertigi. Next base: position 1,093,362 of record NC_090589.1, on the reverse strand, counting down.
GGACTACGCAGGCCGGCGGCGATGCACACGATAATGCATTTGGCGAGTACGCGACGTACCGCCGTGTCATCCGCACGGTGTTGTGCGGCGTGCTCTTCGCCACACCACTCTGTGCCGCTGTTCCGATGTCGCCGCTGCTCAAGCTATCGCAGACGCAGGAAAACAAGAGGTCCATCATTCCTCGTATGATGAGCGACTTCTTCTATGTGAACTTTTTTGCAAGCGCCACGGCGTACTGGCTACTAGTGGAGCCGTTTATCCCGAACCCAAGGGCAAGGGAGGGCTTTGTGCCGTACCTCGGGCCAGTCACCGCTGAAATCCCCGCCGTGAGCTGCCTCTTCACCTCGCACTTGTTTTACCCTGGTCTGTGGGCAATCGTGAATGAGCCAACGTGGAAGCTGCGGCGTCAAGAGTTCGTGCGACTGAATGCCAAGTGTTTTTTCGCGTTTGGGCCTGTGCATATCCCGGCCGCTGTGGGGCTCGGCGCTGCAATCGGCGTCGTCCTCTATCCGTTCAAGTACATGAAACTGCGCGCTCAGCGTCGTTGCGAAGCGCAGCAGTCTCGCTAGCCCCATGTAGGATGTCCCGTGGCCCACCCGGTCCTACAGGAGACGCGGAAAGGAAAGGGTGTGGCCATGATGAGCTGTTGCGTGTGGTGAGAGAGTATTGCTGCCGTGCATGCACATGCTCCCCCCACTTGCGTGCGTGTGCGTTGACGTGGTTGGCCAACCTCTTCGCTGTGTTGCTGTTGTTCACAGACAAAGATGAGGAGAAGAACCGACGGCGGGGTCGCGCGAGAATGTGGAAGGGGAGGGAGGGGGGGTGGGACAGGGCCTTTTTCCCTCCTCTCATCTCTCCCCCCCCCAAAAAACAAACAAAAAACAACGAAAAGAAAAAGCCTCCATGATGCCGAGCTGCCGCCCAGGCAAAGGCCAAGAACACAAGCGAGCGCTCGCTTGTATGTGTCTGACGCACTCGACCATTGCCTCCTGATTTTTTTTTCTTTTTTTGCTTGCGCGTCCACGTTGCACCCCCTTTGCCTGTTCTCGTACTGGTCTCTCCCTTCTCCTCTTTTCCTCGGCGAGGATCCCCTCTTCACCCTTTCATTCCGTCAGTGCGTTCACGATGGGCGACGTACACGAGCCTCCAACGAAGACAGCTTGCCGGCTAGAGGTGGTGGGCAAAGTGTCGTCGATTCGCTACGACTGCGCCACGTCGTCGTGCCTTGTCTCCACAATTCTCAACGGGACTCATGTCTTCAACCTCGACGACGACTTCTACGGCGCCAACCTCGCCTCAGGACTGTCAGCCAGGAGCGTGGAGAGCTATCCATGTGACACAGTGAGCAGGGAGCCGCTGATGTCGTCGTGCTTCATGAGTGCAGGCCGACTCTTCGCTGTGGGATCGTCCTCGGGAACTGTAACCGCGGTGTCGCGCTGCTCGCGTGCGTTAACGTCGTGTTATTCAACCCCGGGGTCTTTTCCGATACGTGCGCTCTCTGAGATTCCAGGCCAGCCCAACTGCCTGCTAACGTGCACCGAGCAAGGGGCCGCCGTCCTTGATGTAGAGCGTTCGGATCTGCGTGATGCATTAGAAAACCCTGCCCCTGGGCGCGCGGTCGCCGCGGTGCCGCTGCAGCCACACACCTTCGTAGTGGCCAACTACGACGGCAAGGTGTTGCTCTACGACACGCGCTATCGAAACTCTCCTAGCTCGGTGCTGTCTTTACCAGATCAAATCACTTGCCTCGCGGCTTCACTTGAGACGTTGGAGGTCTGCGTGGGTACCGTTGGGGGCCGTGTCTTCACGTTGCGCTGCACCGAGGGTCCACAGCGAGAGCAGGCGTTTGGCATGAGCAACAGGCGTTCACCAGTGCGATGCGTCGCGATAGACCGCAGTCGCATTGCTGCCGGAGACTTGGCAGGTCGTCTTGCCCTGATCGACACCGCCGACGTGCCAGATCCGACTGTATATTGGTCTGCGGAGAGGCTGCTGCGGCTGCCGCGACAGAGTCGTGGTGTCGACGCGCTCGATAAGCCAGTCAGTAATACCGACACCGCGGCGGTGTTTGCGGGCATCGAGGTGACGGCGGTGGCATTGGCGCAGGGGACGACTTGGATGTCATTTTGCTCCCAAAAGAGTGGTGTGTCGCAGGTTGTGGCCATATCCGCTTGATGGCTTGAGAAAAGGAATGGAAAAGACAAGACATTTGTTTCCAGGGCGAGGAGCGGGCCCACAGAGGGCGTGAAGCACCGCAGTGGTCGGCAGGGGGAGGGGGCTCGGTGACGAGAGACGCCGTTCGGTATCATAGATATAGGCGCTGGACCTTCTTTGTCTCCACGCGACCGGGGCTGGCTTCAGTGTGTCTGCTTCAAGTGCTGTTGTGTCTATGCCGCTTACTGAGAATGTTGCTCTGATGCGCAGGCGTGTGTGAGTGACGGACATGGTGATCTTGTATGCCCTTTTCTAAGATTCTCTTGCCCTTCACGCTGAGCGTATCACGCGGAAAGTTTAGACTTTGCAGTTTCACTTTTTTTTTCGTGTGTGTGCCGCTTGCGCCGCGTTTTTGATGCGCGTGTGCATTCTAGATGACCAGAGCTTACAGAGAGCTGCTAACAAAAGCCATGAGATGAAGAAGTCACTCAGCTGTGTGTGCTTGGGGGAGGAAGGGGGGGGGGAGGGGAGGGGAGGGGCTGGCCAGCGAAGAAAAGCTTTGCATTTCCCTGTCTCACCGTCCAACGACCGACGTTGATGCGTCCGGACAGCAGCTCTTTGCTTCCTTTGAGGCTGTGTTTTTTTTTTGCTTTGCACTCCCACCCCCCTTCACAGCCTCCCTCCCTCGACTGTACCTTTTCAGCCAGCTCGTACATTGCTGCAGTGAAGAAGTCATTTTACTCTTGGGGTTTATGCTGACTCCTTGTGTATTCAGAAGCCCCTCAAGGTGACTAGGCCTTCACCAACGTCCTGTCTCTCTCTGTTTCTCCCCATCCTGTTTGCTTGACTTTTCTCTCCCCGCCTCCCGTCTCTCACATTTGCGCACGCGTCCATACCCAACGCTTGCTGCGCTATCGGCGCCTCGTTTCTCTTGTGGTGTGTTGCGGGTATCGCGCCTGATCTCATTCTCTCTCTCCGTCTCACGTTCACATTCTGTGCGGCTTGCACTCTTTTCTGGCGTGCTCTCTTTCGTTGAGGAAAGGGACCTCCAACTCAACGGTTATAGTCCACCACCACCACAGCCCTCGTTTTTTTTTTTAAGCGCTTCTTAAAGCCCTCGTTTTTTAAATTTATTGTGTCGCTTCATTTCATTAACACATCTGTGTATTGTTGCTCTCACAGTGTCCCTCTCCCGGACACACTTGACAGATTTGTTTGCTTGAGAATATTTTTAATACATCACAAAATAATTTTTATAGCTTTTTGTCTTCCTCTTTTTGTTCTCCTTCTCTTCTACCCCCTCCCCTCTACCTCCTCTCTCCCCTCCTCCCTCTCCCCTCTACCCCCTCCCTCCCCTCTACCCCCTCCTCCCCTTCCCTACCCTCGACCACATTCCCCTGTTTCCGTCTACGTACTCCTCAGCAGATTCTCGCCCAAAGCACCAATGCAAGCAAGGTGCCCCCCGCTCCCTCCCATCACGTCCACGATGGACTGGGAGAAGTTTCGCGCAGAGGGGCATCGCGTGATCGATTTTGTTGCCGACTACCACCGCTCACTCAAGAACCGAGAGCTGCCTGTTTCGTCTGGAGTGCCGCCCGGATACCTGAAGAGGTGCATCAGCGACAAGACGGCTCCGCAGACATCGTCGCCCGTATTCGAAAACATCCTCGATGATATTCAGGCCCATATAATCCCCGGTATGACGCACTGGCAACACCCCAACTTCTTTTCCTGGTTCCCAGCGCAGTTGTCGCCTGCCGCACTTCTGGGCGACATCATAGCCAGTGGACTGAACCAACCCGGGTTCAGCTGGATGGCCAGCCCTGCAGCCACCGAGCTCGAGACAATCGTGATGGACTGGCTGGCTCGCGCCTTTGGCATACCGGATGCAATGACGTGGGAGGGCACTGGGGGCGGCGTGCTGCAGCCATCAGCCTCGGAGGCGGCGGTTGTGGCGTTGCTGGCGGCGAAGAATCGCGCGCTGGAGATGATGGCGAGTGATGAGGAGAAGAGCGTTGCTTCAGCTAAGCTTGTTTGTTACGTCAGTGATCAGGCGCACTTCTGCGTGGAAAAGGCGGCGCGGATTGTGTCGTTGTGGCACGTGCGCAAGATCAAGACGCGACGCGAGGCGGGTGGTAACTGCCCGATGCGCGGCGACGATCTTCGCAAAGCTGTGGAGGCGGATGTGGCAGCGGGTCTTATTCCTTGCATGGTGTCCATGAACTACGGTACCACTGGTATCTGCGCCACGGACGACTTCAGAGGCATCGCCAGTGTTTGCCAGGATTACTCTATTTGGCTGAACCTCGACGCCGCCTATGCTGGGGCCACTGCCATATGCCCCGAAATGCGCGCGCCACTGCTGCCTGCCTTCGAGAAAGCTGACTCCCTCTTCATCAACGGCTCGAAGTGGTTTAGTATGATGAACAACGCTTCTTTTTTCTTCTTCCGCGAGCGAAAGTACATTGTCGCCTCGCTGAGCGCCACTGGTGTTTACCTTGCAAACAAGTACACAGATGCAAACGTGGTTGTAGATTTCAAGGACTACCAGCTCGGTTTGGGTCGCCCCTTTCGAGCACTAAAGGTGTACACAACTTTGCGCTATATGGGGCTGGAGGGGATTCAGACCACAATCCGTCGTCATTGCGCTCTTGCCAAGTACTTACATGATCTTCTACGTGTTCGTCTTGGCGACGATATCGAGTTCCCTGTAGAGCCCAAGTTTGGACTCGTCTGCTTCCGAATTGCCGAGGATGATGCGGCAAACAAGCGAAACTACGCCCTACTGCGAGCGGCTGAAGAGGAGCGTCGTGTCATGGTTGTGCATCACGTGTTGGATGATCGTGTCATCGTGCGCGTGGCTCTGTCCTACCCGGGGTTGACTGAGCGAGACATGGAAGACCTCGCCGACTATTTCTCTGAGAAGAGTAGAGAGGTGATTGCGAACAATCCACTCTCCCGTGATGAATTCGTCTGCGACCCCGAGGAGGCATTGTAAAAGCCAACCGCGTTCCCGGACAGTAAGAGGCACGAGAAAATAGTGACTGGCTGAGATTGCTCTTTGGGTCCCGACTGCGGCCACTCAAAGCGTTGACTGTATTTGGAGGTGTGTGTGGAGGGTTTCAGTATTGTGGCGCAACACGCGAGGTTGGCTGTTCTGCGCCCTTCTCCCCCCCCCCCCCTACTACCCCTCCCTTACTGTGCAGACCAGTGTGCCATCTGTGCAAGATACCAAGTATAATGAAGGAACAGTCTCCGTGGACCTGCCCGTTGGAGTTAGACAGCGACATGATTGTTTTCTAGGACAGGCTGCGGCCCACCCCGACCCACTCCTCTCCTCCCGTCAGGCCAGGTCATCCGGCTAGTGGACCCGTGCTCCTGGCTTGCCTTGCTTTCTTTCCTCCAATGCCCGCTGCAGGAGGTGCACCACATGGGCGTCGGGTGCGATACGCTCTTTCATCCACGCAGGCAGCGCCCAGCGTCCCACACGCTCGAGAGCGGAAGCGGTGGTGTATGTCCCGCGGCCGGTGGCAGAGGGCGGTGTACGCGCGTGCCGGGCAAGTCTCAAGGAGGTCGGTGGCCAGCGTCGGAGCGACGGCCCTCGGCTACCCTCTCTTTAAGCACCGCCTGTGCGCCGTTCTCCCCTCCCCCTCCCCCTCCCCCTCCCCCCCCTTCTCTTCCTCCTCACCCCACCTCTGCCGCACCAGC
>NC_090589.1:1080000-1082500 GCF_017918235.1 Porcisia hertigi | reverse complement strand
TCAAGACATTGAAATAAAAAAAACACCAAACGCCGGCATATGACAAACCAAAAGGATGTGCGCCGACATATCAACCAACATACACACACACACACAGAGACATGTTATTGATGGCCAACCACGGTCAAGGAAGTGAGTATGACCTGAAAGGAGGAGGGGCAGAAGCGCAAAGAAAGTTCAGCAGGGGGGGATGGCGAAAAGGGAAAACCCAAGCGAAGTCAACCCGCTTGTAAATGCGAGACTAGTCGGGCAGACTAATGGGGTGACAGACATTTGTGTGAAAGTAAAATGTAATAGGGTCTATTACATAAAAGAGGAGGAGGTGCAAGGCTGCAAGTGTCACACAGTGGAATGCGTTTGTCATCTCTCTCGCTATATATATTTCCCCGGGCTTCCCGTACATGGGATGCGAACACTGAAAGGCTCCAAGAACACCTCACAAAAAAAAAGTGCATGGCAGACACGCAAACGATATAAATTTTGTGAATTATGACGTTTTTCATCTCCTGCACTTCCGCTTCTGTCTCCCTCGCTACACATTTCTGTCAATGTACCGCTATCTGGGCTCTCTGCTTCTCCATGGCAAAGCGACACACCTTATCAGGGATTTCGCTGACGCCCAGGAGCTGTATCGGTGCTTTTATCGGCATGGTTGGTTTGGAGTGCGAGACGGCAGGAGCATATTTGAGGGGGAGGGGGCGTCGTTCGTGAAAAAATGTAACCTCACCGTCGCGCTCTTTGGCAAGACTTTTCTCATTGTCACCATCGGAAAGCGTCGCTCCGCATCCTTTACTCACTACGTGCGCTTTTTGGTGGGTTTCCCTTGATACCCCCTCCCCTCTCCTCCGGGACGGTCTGTCTGTCTTTTTTCTCTTATTTCGTGCGCCGCTTCAAAGCTCAGTGGAGACGGTTAGGGATTCCAAAAAAAATGTTTTTTTTTATTTTAGTGAAGATGATTTTCGTCTCTCATGTACACTACTTGCCGGGAAAGAATGATATCATATACATACATATAATGTAGGCCAACCGAATAGACACAGCAGCAGATGAAAAAAAATTATGAGCATAAGACTGTATAACGATAAAAACAAAACGTTGTTAGGACAACGGCGTAGTTGCAAGCTAGTGTTCTAGTGCATCTAGAGCTACCGGAATGCTTTCGCATTTCTGCACTGGGCTGCCACCTTTAGCGGAAAGTCTTAATAGCGTACTCTAGGCCATCACCACCATCTGGAAATGGTCTCTTTGAGCACATCAGCTTGCCTACTCATTTTCTCTTCTAAGGGGCAGCGATGTTTGCTTTTTTCCATCCCCCCCCCCTCCCCCCCAATGTGTCTGGGTAGTGAAGCTGCCTAGGCGGTCCCCTACTTGAACTTCACTGTGTAAACTTTAAATATTGCAAAAAAAGGAAAAGAGAACGAGGTGCGGCGGTACAAAGCCTCTTCATTGTGACCCTGCATTGGAAAGGCAGATGTGCGTCTCGGTCGGCTCTGCTGTCTCTTGGACACTTGTGCCACTTCCCCCACTATTTGATTTGAACTTCGTTTCGCGCCCCTCCCTCCTTGCTGCCGCTTTTTTTTTTGCACTCCGTGTACGTTCCCCTCAATTCAGTGATGACATCTCTCTGGTGGCTGTCTTTTTCACTCGTCATGACTTCTCACCACTGCTGGATACTTCGTCTCTCTCTCTCGTCTACTTACACACGTCTGCCATCAGTCTCGTTCACGTGATACCAGATGAGTTCATGTCTGCTCAAGTGCCAAATACTTTCTGTACATACACATATGTATATATGCATATGGTTACCACCCATGCTGGTTTCACCCGGCGCCTGTGTTAGTGCCTGTGCATTGTGGGGCGTATGGCCAACACACCTATCACTTGCCTTACCGTCCCCCCACGTCTTATAAATGATTGCCAAACTCTCCAATTCAACCCCCCTCCCTCCCCCCGCATACACACACACGCACACCCTGCGCTCTGGTCTTCTCAGCTATCAGACAGCACCGCTCAAAACATAAACATCAAAACCAAACAAAATAAAACGTTCCAACCGGAGGTTTGCATAAACCAGAACGCCCTAGCCCGATTGGCCTTATCTCAATCATCTACAGGGAGACATAGCGGATAGACGACGGTCACACACCAGCGTCGACGATGTTTTTTTTTTTTCGAGAGGCTTATCGCTGACAACTCAGGCCCCCCTTTATGATTAAAATTTGAACGCTTTTATTTTCCCTGCTGGTTCATATGAATACATGTTTATGAATATTTCTTTTGCCCCTGCCCCCTGTCACCACTGCCCAGCTGCTGCTGCTTCTCAGGTAGAAGACCACCAACTTTTCACGGACGTGTGTTGTGCACTCCTCCGGAACTTTGTATGATTGTCTATGTCGTCTCTCTCTTTCTCTGGGTAGGACCGGAACGGGTGTATTTGTGTCGTATGTGTTTTAGCGCCTTTCACCCCCCCCCCCTCCCTCCCCTCCCTTCCTCTTTCCTG
>NC_090589.1:900000-1075000 GCF_017918235.1 Porcisia hertigi | reverse complement strand
GGCTGTGGCGCTGGGCGCTGCGACGCTGGGTGGCGTGCTGCGAGGGAAGGTCACTGGCTTGATTCTTGTGGATGTGACGCCGCTGTCGCTGGGTGTTGAGACAGTCGGCGACGTTTTTGTGCCTATTATCTCCAAAAATACCGCTATTCCGTGTAAGCGAAGCCATACATTCACTACTGTTGATGATGGTCAGACGTCAATCAGGTTCCAGGTGTACCAGGGCGAGCGTGAAATCGCTTCCAAGAACCAACTGATGGGGCAGTTTGATCTCACTGGCATCCCTTACGCGCCGCGTAGTGTACCCAAAGTGGAGGTGACGTTTGATGTCGATTCCAGTGGCATCTGCCACGTGACGGCACAGGATAAGGCCACCGGTCGCAGGCAAGGCATTGTAGTGACAGCAAATGGTGGACTCAGCGAAAGCGATGTTGAGCGCATGGTGCGCGATGCGGCCCTGCACGCGGAAAGCGACCGGGTCAAACGTCAACTCGCAGAGGCCCGCAACACCGCGGAGACGCAGCTGACGACGGCGGAGCGGCAGCTGGGCGAGTGGAAGTACGTGAGCGACGCGGAGAAGGAAAACGTGAAGGCGCTCGTGGCGGAGCTGCGCAAGACGATGGAGAACCCGAACGTCGCGAAGGACGACCTCTCCGCGGCGACGGACAAGCTGCAGAAGGCGGTGATGGAGTGTGGTCGCACCGAGTACCAGCAGGCTGCTGCGGCCAACTCCAGCGGCTGAACACGAGAGTGAATTTTCCGCGTAGTTCCCCGTTGCCACAGTCACGCAAAAGTCGGCATCCGCCTTTATAGCAACACGTTGCTCTACTGGGAGGGATTTTTTTCTTCGTCCTCGTGCCCATTTTATGGCATCGTTAATGGGAAGAGAATCCTGTATCGAGGCATCATTCCCTGTTTGCCGTGAAGTGGATATCGCTGTACACGTGGAACGAACCATTCTTCCCCTGTCGTGGGTTTGACACGTTGTTGTACTGCGAGTGCGTAATATCCAAATTCGATAACGATTGCGTATTGAAGAGTGTAGTCCTAAACACCCACACTTTGAACCTTGTCAAGGGGGAGGGGGGTGGGGACGAAGGGGCTCTCCCTCGGATTCTCAGGCGCTTTGTAACTGAACTGATGCGCTCGGTATCGGTTATATCCAATACGCATAAACCCCATCTCAGTGCCCCGGTTACGCGATTGCCTCCAGCGGTTTCGTAGGGAATGTGTAGAAATCACGCTACGCCCCCCCCCCTCCGTCCCCCATCGAATCGCCTCCCCGGCACACTCCGCCTGGTATATGTAGAGCCCTGCCTCATCTCTCCGGTGCACTCACTCACTCTCTTTCCTTTTTTTTATCCACCCGGGATATTTTCTCTCGACTAGCGCCTCTCTTCCGTCCATGGATCCTCTCTCTCCCCCCTATCCAACCAAGTGTCTGTACACTGCCGCTGTGTGTCGGTGCGGGGCACACGCAGAGACGGACTAGAGAGTCGTTTTTGTTTGGTTCTTTTTTCCGTTGCTTCGCTCCCTAATCCGCAGTCGAGTGCATGTTGCGCTGCATCTGCAGCCGATTGCTGCTGCCGCAGCGCGACCCGTTTAAAATATTGGGTCTCGCGCGTAGTGCTACCAAGGCAGAGGTAAAAATGAAGTACCGCGAGCTTGCCCGCATCTACCACCCTGACGCAGAGGCCGGCGACAGTGCCAAGATGGAGGAGGTGAATCATGCGTACAAACTGCTATTGAAAGAGGGGGGTTACGAGCGTCTGCATCTGCCAGCCCCAAGTTGCACTCGCGCAGGTGGTGCTAAGGGACCCCTGGGGGCCACTGCGGAGAGTAGGCGCCAGCCGCTGAGCGAGGCGGCAACTGTGCCCTTCACCGTAGATCAGCAGAGCGGCGCAACGGCAGGTTTATCGGGTGATGTGTCTGCCGGGTTTGCTTCGCAACCGCTGACAGACGAGGAGGTGGAAAAGGTGAGCGCCCTAGACCCCACAACGGAGCGGCGGACACCTGAAGGTAAGTACTTGTATCAGAACCGTGACAACCAAACATGGGTGGAGCTTGATCATCGGCTTCTGCAAGCCCAACAGCCCCACTATAGGTCTTTCTCCGCGCAGGCAGACATGAACGCGGAGCTCCGGCGCCGTACCCTGCTGAAGGAGAGAGAACAAAACGAAAAAAGTGGCTTTCAACGGGTGGCAGACCGACTCGCGGATAGCGCTGAACTACCGACACGGAATCCTCACCTGCTTCGCTTCTACGCGTTGACTGTCGCGTGTGTCTTTTACCTCATGTACAAGCGCACATTTGAGCGCACAAACCACCATCGAAAGCGTACGCAGTTTTACAGGGAGTTGGAGGGTGACCGAGAGGAGTTGATGGCTGCATATGAGAAGCACAAAGACGGCCTGCAGGTGTCGGCTGTTGCCGCCGCGTTGGTTTTCCTCGCAGCGGCGGCGCATAAGACGGAGAGGGACCCCGTCGCGCCGTGCCCACCAGAGGTGTTTTACCGCTCTGTGAAGCCACCGAATGACCATTACACAATTGTTGCTGGTGGATAAACCGTGGATGGAGGGGAACGATCTCTAAATGAGGAATGGATATGCAAGGGAGACAGGCGGTGTGCGTATCCGCAGACCCACAACTGGTGTTGCGATATGGACTTTTTGGGGTGGGTGGGTGGGTGGGTGCTGAGCTCCCTCCCCCTCTTTCCCGTTGTAGTCGACACCGGCGATAGTCTCCACAAGGATATTTGGGCACCTAAACAATGAAGGAGACTCTTTCTGCTTGAAGAGAGGTGTGCTGTCACATGTATTCGTACACACAGTCCCTCCCCCTAAAAAAAAAAGCACTACTACTTTCAAAGCTGATTCAAATTCACAAATCGGCGGCTGTTCGTCTCGCGTCTCGTGAGGATTGCAGTCCATAGGTATGAGGATCTACATCGTGCTTTGTGTGCCAAGGCGTTTAACGTGGAGGAGTGAAAACTTTTTTATTCATGGCCTTGCATCATACGTAGACCCCTGGCTGCTGAGAACGGTGCGCAGGGTGGCGTCTTGTAGACAAACGTCACCGCGTGACATGGTCTACTATATAAAAGGGGGGGGGGAGGGGAACAGGGGAAAAGAGAGGGGTGTATGCGTCTGTAGGCCATCTACTCTTCTCCACCTCTACCTCCGTCGCTACTTCTCTGGGCTTACTTCCGCACCTACCCAACACCAATGAGGTGCACTAACTACTCTCTGTGTTTCTCGCGCGTGCTGCGCTCGACTTTTTTTCTTCTACACACGTACGTATCGTTCCCGCTCCTCTGCATTTCCTCAATCTTTACCCATGCGTATGCGCCTCGCGTGCATTTCTTTGTCCACGATTGTCTATTTTTCTGCCTCCGCGCCCTTATTGCGCGTCTTTTTTTTTTCCCGTCCTGCAGAGCGCAGGTTTTTTTTCTGCGTCGACCTCCCTCCCCCCCTCCCTCTCTCTGTGCACACGCAGTGGAGTAATATCACACTGGTTGCGTACCGACATACCACAGAAGACCCCCGTGTAGCAGCGGCAGTTGAGGAGAGCGAGAAAAGAGGGAAGCGGGACGAAAGCGGCGCAGATCACCCACTGGGGTAGCAACGGTAGGAACCACACACACACACACACACGCACACGCACATGAAAACGGGGGAAAAAGAGCTGTGACTCTACAGGAGAAAAGCAACCCACGCTCACAGACAAGGTGCCAGGGATACGTCTGTATTTGTCTTCAGGTACGCAGCCTACTTCTACACACACCTGAATGCATCCTCTCTTACAGAGACACCACGTACTTTTTTTCCCCTTCCACATTTGATCGAAAGTACGCACAGGCACACGCAGCGCATCCCCCCTCTTTGCCCCCCCCCCCCTTCTTTTTTGCTCCTGTGTGTTCGAAGTTGTCAAGTATACGTCTTTCAACTTGTGCGCTGACGGATCATCCAATCCGCCTTTGTTGCGTTGTCTCGCGTTTTTCTCCCGTCTGTTACACATTTTTTTGTGCTTTCAAGAGGATTCCAGTGCGTGATCTTCATTGTCCCTGCCGTCTCTCCGCTTCTCTAAGCATTGCGTTTGCTTTTCCGTCTTGGCTGCCAGCCCCTGCCACCCCTCCGTTTCCTTCAAAGCGCGAAAAAGAACAGCTGCGCAGGGACGCCATCTTTGCCGCCACCTCCCTCCCCCTCAAAAGAAAACGATATAGGGAAGGAAGGAAAAACCACGAACAGAAAAAGCGACGGGTGGGGGTAAAGAAAAAGTGTGTGTGTGTGTGGTTGGAGTGTGGTGTTTTTTGTTTTGTGTTTCCCGCTCCCCCACCGCTCCTCTTTTATCGAAGTTTCCTCTGCACGAAGCTTTCCGTCTACAAATCTGCATCACTCGCCACCCACACGGTGACACACCCCACTCCACCTTCATCCTCTCCCCGACTTTGTCTCCTATCTCATTTATTTTCTCCTCCTGCCCCCCCTCCCTCCCCTTCCTCCCTCCTTCCCCCCCCCCCCCCATCTCCCTTTTTGTTTGGTGACCTCACGTAGCTCGTACTTTTGCATTTGACTTTTGCACTCACGGTCACCACTTAGCAGCCCTCTGCCACGATCCGACTGCAAAGGATCACGCCAGTCTTTTGAGGACCTTGAAGTTTTTTTCCAAGGCTTTTTTTACATACGGCGTTTTTTGTTTTCTTTTCCCTTTTCATTATTTTTACTTCGGCTGCTCTGCGTGAGTGTGTGTGCGTGTTATTTACTGCTAGCTTCTCACTTTGTTCATGGATTGCGATTGGTGGTTACAAATATATATATAGATATATACAATATTTTTCTCATCTCGCTATATATTTATATGCAGTGCCAGAGAACGGTGGTACACCTTCCTTCCCTCCCTCCTCCCACCACCACCAACCCCCTTCCTTTTATTTTGTGTTTTTGTTTGCTTTTGTTTTCTCGCCTCCATCTCGCGCTCCCTTCTCCCCTCTCCTTTCTCGTTTCTTCTATTTTTTATTTTTGCCGTCTCCCCGCTTGGAAGAAAAAAAAAGCTTTCAAAAATACGAACGGAAAAATAAGAAAACGATACCACACATCACCACTCCGATTTTACTGCCCCAGCCATTCGTAGAGGACAGAGACAGTGTCGCAGGCGAATAATAGCATCATCTTCCATAGGGCGGTGCAGCGATTTTTTCAGTGATTAGAGGGCGCTCACTTCGCGGTACCACCTGTGTGCGTGCGTGTGCGCGCGCGCAGTGGTTTTTGCTTATTCAACATATACTTTCGCCCCATATCTAGTCGCCGTCGTTGTGTGCAGCGCAGAGCTGGCGCTGGCGCTGGCGCTGACGCACGCGCACTATACCACAAAGTAACTCGCAGGATTCTCCGCTACACACGTACACATACACACTGGCATGCCTACGCGGTCGCGCGAGTCTCGTGAGAAAGTCTGGTTTCCCTAACAATCTGCCAGAGTTGGTGTGTGCATCTGAGCTTGTGTGGTCGGCTTCGCGACCTCTGGCGCACAGCGCCACTTACTCATCAGTCGCTTAATCGAACCTGGTGGACATCGTGAGAGGGGCGGCCAAAAGGGTGTTGGATACCCCTGCTCTCGTATTCGCTACTGTTTTTTTTTTCTACCTCTGCTGCATTTTCCTTCCAAGCTTCCCCTTGCAACTACCACGCGCCCCTTCGTGTGGCAAACCAGAATTCACCTCTTTGCCCCCCCCTCTCTCTCTCTCCACAAGAGGAGAAGCAACATGAATTCTAGCAAGGAGCCGAAGAGTGCCGCTGCTGCTGCAGCAACGAGGACACCTCCTCTGTTAGCATTGTCTTCTTCACCTGTGTGCGACAGTGGTGGCAGAGACGGTAGTGAGGGATCTGCGTCTGCCGTGGAGCTGTTCAGTGCAGCGCTTCAGCGTGTGGGAAATGCGCTTGGCGGTACCACCGCCACTGCAGGGCAGTCGGCTCCCCCGTTGTCTTCTGACTCACCCCAGCATCGTGAGTGCGACAGCGACAGCTTTCTGAGCAGCGATGAAGACGACAACGCTGAGAGGGACGAACAAGATGAGGAGGCAAGCAGTCTTAGTGCGTCGTCGTCGCCGTCCTCCTCCTCAGATGGCATGTGGGGTACTTTCACTGGCGGTGAAGCGAAGTTGCCTTTGTGCGATGATGACAATAATGATACGGTCTCCTCCTCTGATGGTCTCGAGGAGGGCGTGCTCTTTGTACCGGATCCGATCTTTGACCTCGCCTCGTTGCAGAAAAAGATGGCGATGCCGTGTCTGAGTCAAGACCAGCTTCCGCTTGGTTCAACGGTCTGGGTCGTTGACGAGGATGACGTGGCCACACAGCTGAACTGCAATTTCAGCGCTTCCTACCCCCCTGTTTGCAATGGGCGGTTGAGCGGGAAGGTGGTGCGGCACAGTGGGTGTATGACGCTAGTGTGCTTTTGCAGTAAGGCATCAGACCTGTGCTTCACCTTGTCCCTGCCAACGTCGTGTCTCTCGCTGGAGCGAATTGAGCCGTACGACAGCGTGCCGCATCGCGGTGATTCTTATGAATTCGGCTGCGGGGCGTACGGCATGCTAGGTCCTCGGGCTGTGGGTCGCGGGCGCGCGGGGCGCAGTGGTTGCGAAAAGCTCGTGGGTCAGTGTCTCTTTGAGGCAATGCCGGCGTACGACTATGAACGAGTGCGAGGGACGCCCTTGGAGACGGCACAGGACACTTTTTTTAGTGGGGCCTTTGAGAAAGCACTGAGTTCCGTGAACCAGTGCATTGACTCCCAGCCGGTGTGCCAGACCGAAGGCGTCAACGCTGTCCGCGAGTCGGGTACGAAACCGGCCTCTTCCAGCAACGCCCCCTTGAAGGCTGCGGCCCTGGTGGACGCCCTAATCTTGCGCTCGCGCATCTTGGTCTTTCTCGAACGCTACAGCGAAGCCCTCGAGGATGCGCAGCGGTGCGTTGAATTAGAGCCGCGCTGGGTGCGTGGATATCTGAGCGTAGCACGCGCGTACTGTGGCCTCGGCCAGTTTAGCAAAGCCGTTGCAGCCACGGCACACGCGTGCATTATTCTGCCCTACAGCTTGGAGTTGGAACGGATCAAGGAGTTGAACAACCATATGCACTATCTGCAATCCCAACTGGGAGCTGAAACGGAGAGCTGCTACTTAGTGCTTGACTGCTATTATCGGAAGCGGCTTCGCGTCAGTACACGTGTTGCCGCACAGACGCTGCTGTGTACCGAATCTACGCCTATACTGGCCACACACTCGGTGTTTGTTCCAAGGGAACCACCACATCGGTGCCCTGTGTGCTTTCGCGTTCTCAGCACATCTGAGAAGCTGAGTAACAGTGCTGCGTGTCCGTCGTCTCCAGCTATCACTATGGCAACGGCGAGCACCCCGCCCACTATCCCCATCTCGCCTCTGCTGTCCTCGCAGAAGTGCGCGGAGATGGAGGACGACGTGGAGTACTGCAGCACCGAGTGTACACAGCGCGCCACTCTTTACCGTCCGCTAGAATTGAAGCACTGCGCCCCACTCGAGCACGTGCGGTCACTTATTCTCTCTAAAGGTGCCGTCACACTCAATGTACTTCCACTGGAGATGGCAGCTATGACGGTACGCCTTTTCCTTATGGTGGTCACTATTCATCGACGTCTGTCCGCAAAGCGGCGTCTCGAGGATTCCAGCAGACGCAATGCCGATAGTCCTGCGTCACGTCTTCACCGTTGCGAGCCGCATTCGTGGCCTGAGCTAGATGTGTCTGCCTGTGGCGCACTATCCAACTCCCAGTCCCCTTCGCCATCACCGCCAGTGAGCCTCGAGACGTCTTTGCGATGGCTCGGTGTGTACCCGCTCTGCACAGAGCCCATTGCAAGTAACAAACTGGACGAGCTGAAAATTGTGTACGACGCTCTCACGGCCGACTTCAAGGCTGAAGACCGTTCAACATTTTCCTACGAGGTCTTGTCGCAGCTCTATGCGTATGTGTCCGCGTACTTTACGCCAGTAGACTTGCTCTCGCTGGAGCAACCGGATTCACAGGGAGGTGCCGCAGGACATGAGACCGTCTTCTACCTGCCTCACTATGTCGGCTGTGTCGAGGCAGCCAAGGTAATTTCCTACACGGCAGTTTCGCTGCACCGGCGGTCAGGCGAGGATGCGACAGGGGTGAAGTATGATATGCTCGCCTCGCGCTTAAGGGAGCAACCTAGAACGGGAGAGATGTCGGCATCGAGCAGTGCGCGCAGCAGTGCCACACACAGTGACGCAAAGAATCTCGATACTTCCACTAGCGAGAACAGCGACCGTGCCACTGGCAGTAATAACGCGGCTAACTGTGTTGTGCAAACGGCTCCGCGTCCAGCCTTGCTAAAGCTGGTCACGGTGGCTCCCGTCAACCGAGAGCGAAAGCTGTGCCGTGTCCCCGTAACGATTCCACTTGACTCCAAAGCGCCCTAGAGACGCACTCTGTGTAGTGGGACAGGGAATAGACTGTGTGCATGAATTCGGTGCTTTGGGGGGCGGAGCGAGACCTGACACGATAAAGCGCGACCACGGACAAGGAGATGGAGAGGGTGGGGTAAAGAGTATTGGGCAGTAAGGGGGTGTGTATGCATGCTTGCGTAGCTCTTCGCTTCGAAGAAAGAGAAGAGATGTCTCCAGGAGCGCCGCATGCGTGTCCTCTGTGTTGGTCAGACTTCCATGGATAGCGGAGGGAGATGGAAAATAAGTGCGCCTGTATGCGTGCTCGGCAAAGTCTCTCATACGATCCTTTTTTTTTGTCCTGGCATCGCCGCGGATCTTCGTCGTGGTACAGCTGTGACTATTCAGCCACCATTTTCTGTCATGGAGCAGCCCTGACCCGTTTAGTGTCCCCTCCAGCTATTGAGCCTTTTCACTCTCCGAAGTCCGTCATCCTCACTCTTCCCTCCCTGACAACTGTCTCGGTCTGGTGACTCTCAAAGCCGTCGGAAGTGCTTGATTTTGCTGCATCTTGCACAATGCAGGTTTTGTTTTTGCCCCCTCCCCCTCCCTCCCTCCCTCCCCCGTGCGCCCCATTTTGTTACTTTCAGGATCTTTTTTTTGTCGATGCTTCTTCTTTTTGTTCACCTTCCTCTAAGGGTCGCCCTGCCGTATATTTTCCTCGTCCCCTCGCCCATTTCTCGACCAACGACTTTTATTGTCATGATGCTTTTTTTTCTTGGCAATTGTGCTTGCGCTCTCCGGATAGGTGTTGCCAATTACCCTCACCTCTTCCCCCCTTTGTCGCTGGTCGTGAATTTGTATGGGCATATATACATATATATATATATAGCAATACGTCTCTGAGTGGTTCTCTCTCACTTTTTGTTGTTGTTTCACAGAGGGTGGTGGTGTGTGGGGAGCAATCAGACGTGCACTACACTTCTTCGTTGGGTGTTGTTATTTATCTTTTTCACATTGTGCGGTCGCACTTTTCATTTTTTTTATTTGGCTTCTCTCTCTATTTTCGTTTGCCTTCGTATGTCTCATAACACACACACACATCTTCTTCTTTCCCCCCTCGTTACATATTTTGTATGCAGGAAGGAAATGCATCGGACACAGCACACTTTGCTGTTCCCACTCTCTTGAAAAAAATTTCATTACTGTCGTCTTTTTTCAGTCTTCACGTCGAAGCCCCCACCCATTCCACCTTTCATTTCCCAATCTCTGTTGCCTCTCGCTACCCCCCTCCCTCCCCCTCCCCCTCCCCCTCCTCCCCCGCTTCGTTCTATTCTACACCCCTCTTCTTTGGTGTATTTTGCTACGATCTTGGTACTTGTACATGCTATGTTGATATATATGTATATTTTTACGAGTGCACTGACCCGTGTTTGAGGCGTGATAATTCATGAGGTATCTGTCGCTTTGTTTCTCCCCCCCCTCACTCACACACACGCACACTCGTGTATCGGTCCTCTCCTGGTTTTCCTATGTTGGTGCTACAACACTCGTGTCTTTTTCGTAGGGCTCTGTCTTGCTGTCCCTCTTTTCCTATCACTTTGCGTGTTGGCATGTCCTCTTCTCTCTTACTTGGAGTGCTTTTGTATATTCCTTCGTTTGTGTCCTCTCTAGCGATTCCCTGCATCCACTCTGGGGTCACTTCGTTCGTTACCCTCCTACTTCTAGTGGAGAATGCTTGAACCAACTCCAGTCCGTCATACCCTTGTTTCTCTCGCGTGTCTTCGCAACGGTACCACCCAGCCGTCTCTCTCCCCCCTTTTCCAGTTCTTCCCCCCCGTCCCGTCCCGTCCCTCAAGCATTGCAGAAAGAAGTTTGGGTGAAGTTGTTAGGCTCGGAAGGCTCCATGAATTTTGAATAATACAGCTGTCGACGATGGGAGGTAGCCACACATTTGCAGAGCAGGTTGGGGATGGGTGGGCGAAAATATGGAAAAATAGGCGAGCATTTTTTTCCTCTCGGCGTCCCTGTACTCGCAGGCGCACGCAGCACTTTGTTGGGACTTGGCGGGCATGTTAACTCGGATTGGCATCAAGCCTCAGCAGAAGTTCTCCCATTTTACAGAGGAGCCCCCAGAAAAAAAAATATCGAGAAGACACAAGGCCTTCCAGTACGAAGAACAAACAAAATACTGTACAGACAGTTTGAGGGAAACGCGACCGATGTGGCGCATATTTACTCTTTTTTTTTCCTCTGCGTTGTGTATGGCCTCCCTCAATGACGAGGGGGTTCTCATGGATGCTCGCCCCCATCGCTGTTCTTCGCAACACTTTTCCTCTATCATGTCATTGCATTTGCTGGAATTTTTTTTTATTGGCTACCCGTTTCACCTCTCACCACCGTTCTCTTCTCGTCAACACATGACTATCCATCTCGATCTACTAACGATGATCTCCTCCACCATATTGCCTTGTATGGTTGGGCTCACAAGTACTCGTTACCACCAACCCTGTAAGGAAGCGCTCTGTTTTCTAAAAATCTTCTCCAGCTGTCTGTCTCACTGCGAGCACCGCCAATATCAAAGGAGCAATTCTTGTGTGTGTCTGCGTGTGTGTGTCTGTGACGCCTTTGCACAGAGGCCGCGCCAGTCGTGTGGGGATTTTGCCCTCTAATGAGTTTCCATTTAACAAGATAAAGGTCGCACAACGCAACAGACACTTCGTCGGCGATTCTGTCTTGTCTGTTCCTTTTCTCCTTTTTCTTGGTGTTTTGCGACTCTTACGCTGCGGGGGTGGTACGCACATTTACGTGCTTGTTGTGCGAACGCTCGCTGCCACACTCCTCTTCTCACCCTTCTCCGACTTCACTTCCTGTTGCTTTGCCCATAAAAGACAACCGTTTCCAGTGACGGGAGGGAGGGCGGCCGTCCTTTGCCCATCAGCGTTTTCTCGTGTCTTTCTGCGCACGCGCGCATGTGTGTGTCTCGTCTCCTTTTCTAGTTATTTGTGCTCATCAGCGGCCACGAAAGACCATTTTGCCACCTTTTGTTGTTGTCTTGTGCCCACTCGTCCCTCAAACTTTCCTCTAGTTGTTCCATTCATTGCGAGCCCCTCCCTCCCTCCCCCCTCCCCTCCCCTTTCCATTCCAAGCTATCTTAATTCTTTATCCACGTACACAGGCGCAACAGGTATTTCGGTGTTTTCAGTTGTCTAGCTTCCGCGCGTTTGTGTGTTTGTGTGTTTGTGTGTGTTGCTGTGGCACTTTATCCTTTACGCTTTGGCTCATCTACCCCCGTTCTCGACCCACTAGGCATCTCGTCTTTATGTAATGTGTCGAATGGGGGAGGGGGGAGGAACAGAGTGGAGTCACTGACATCTGCGTCTCTCTCGCATATATATATATATATATATAGCTGTGCAATAGATATTCGAGAGGGCGAGGCAAGTTCCGAATTGTAGTTGTGGTTATTTTATCCACACTCCCCCCTGACTGTTTGTTTTTGCACTTTTCATATTCCCTTCCCCCTTCCCCTTTCTCCTCCCTTTCGAGTGTGCGCTGGAGGCAGTGGCAGCTGCACGTTTTTTTTTGTCTCGCCCAAATCTTCGTTCGAAACGTACAACCCGGCGCTGGCTTCCACTGGTGTGTTCCTTCTCGCTTGTCATTTTTTTTGTTGTTCGTCTTTGAAAAAAAAATTGATGGTTTTGCGTACAGCCTGCTGCTCATTTTTCTTTACTTTGTTGTTCTCTCGCTTCCTCTGAGCGCCCCAGTCTTCTGTGCTTTCCACTTGATTGACCTACCGCTGTAGTCAAACACGGTCGCTCCCCCCTCCCCCCCTCCCCCCCACCACCACCACACACACCACGTTTTTTTTTCATCTGCCCCTTTTTCGACTCTCAATACACAAGTTAGTCACTAATCGAGTAGAAGCTCGTCTATCGGATTCTTCATTAGTTCTAAGCTTGTTTTGTATATTTTTCGTTGTGTGCGTGTGTGTGTGTAGGGGGGGGTGCTAGCTTTTTTCTCCTCCTCGGATGCTCATCGCCCTTTTTCTGTTCCTCTGTTCTATCGACGTGAGTTGACCTTCCGCTTTGTCTCTCTGTGGCGAAGCGCTTGACCGTTTTTGTTGTGTGGTGGAGCACGGTAGCTGCACCGCCCCCCGCTCCCTTTCCTTTCCCTTCGCTTCCTGCTTTGCTGGCTCAGGTCATTTAATAGAGAGTGTTGCCGTTTGTGTGTTTATCATCTGCTTCCGTCTAGCGCCTTGTTTGTTTTCCATTCTGGCGCGCAGGCGTACTTTTCCTCCTCTGTGTGTGTGTGTGTGTGATCGTTTGGGGTATTGGGCGCTATCCCTTCCTTCTTTTTCTTTCCGTCTCCCCCCTTCCGTTGGCGTGTGTTGTTTCACTGTACTCTTCTGATTTATCCCCATCTCGAACGAACCAACAAGTATTACCGATACACACACACACACACATATATATATATATACCTATACACGCCCAACACACATCTTCATATTCGCATACACGGACACCCTTCCCTCATTTCGAAAAAAAATAAAGGAGGGCACGCGCGCGCGCCGCGGAAGTACTTCTGTGAGTTGATCATGTTCAAGAGTTCCTTAGCGACCCATAGCAGCATTGACTATGATCTGTTTCCACTGCTGACGGTGCGCAGCTGCGTGAGTGAAGCGAACGAGAGCAAAAATGGGCCACGCTTCTGTGCTGAGGACAAGATGACAGGCGGCGCGTACGAGATCCGAAATCGAAAGTTGGTCTTGGAGGCGGAAGGGGGAGTGGCGGAAGACACCGGTGGCAGCCGCACCGCTCGTCAATTGTCACCGAATGATCTCTGTACTATCAAGCGGCAACAAGAACGAATCAACGCTCTTCTTACCGCCTCTGCCCACTGTGCCGTACCGCCATGTGTGGCGCTACCTATTGATGTATACATTCAGGAACAGCCGTCCACTGGCGACACCTACGTGGCCAGTGTGGACGCGTTCTCTGGGCTCTCCTTGGGTGATATAATCCGCTCCGGCTGGGGCGTGATGGAGGAGAGCGTGTTTCTCGAGATTCTGAACGCCGTAGAGGCGTTCGGCTACGCGAGTGCCAGCCTTCCCCCACACGGCAATCTTAGCTCCGATGCTATCAAGCAGCTACTCATTGTGCGTGACGGTGCCTGGGAAGCCCGGCAGCCGTCGAGGTGGGTGGTGAGCGATTGGCTGCTCCTCAGCGACGATAGCGTCACCTCGTTTGACCCACAGGCGTTTTTGGGTGACCTAGAGTGGATGCTGCATTCCTCCTTTGCCCAGCTACACATTTCGATGACCGCGGAGCAAGGGAGCTCTCTCATGCCTCCGTATCGTGTCGAGCAGCTCGTGAGTGAGACAGTCGACCGAATTCGCGCTCATTTACTTGGTGAAGAGGCGGGGACACAGGACTCCCCATTTGCGGCTGGTTTCACCCCGCAACCTGAGTCGAGGTCGCAAACACATGTGAATATTTTCCCCAGAAGCGTGGAGGCTGCTCTCTCAGTGGTGGCTGAAGCTGACTTGGCTAAGGCAAAGTTGCCTGCGTACAGAACCGAAGATGCCTCGTTAGCATCCACTAGTCCCCTTCACGACATCAGTTCCCAGCGCGCGTCCACCTCTACAGGAGGTATGGTCGAGTTTCAGGTATCTGGAAGGGCGCCGCCGTCTCCGCCACACCGCCATGACCTCTGCGGCCTTGCGGCAGGAGACCGTGGCACTAGCGGTATCACTGCGAACAATGGAGCTTCTTCGGCAGCACTGACCATACCGCTGACTGCCTCCCTAGAGGAAAGCCAAAAATCCACCGGGCCTGGGACGGCAGAT
The DNA here is from genome assembly GCF_017918235.1 of Porcisia hertigi. Classification (NCBI taxonomy): domain Eukaryota; phylum Euglenozoa; class Kinetoplastea; order Trypanosomatida; family Trypanosomatidae; genus Porcisia; species Porcisia hertigi. The sequence continues at coordinate 1,060,721 of NC_090589.1, read as the reverse complement.
GGGCGGGACACTGGAAGTGAAGGCCCCTGCGCTGCTCGGGATATGTCTCTCAAAGACAAGGTGGCCTACCACCAGGCGGCGTTGCGCCACGAACAGCTTCTGGTAAACAAACACCGTCGTAAAAACGCCCCACTGCCGCCGCGGCCTCAACCAGTGCATCCTCGGGGAGTCAGCTCACGGCCCTCGGTCTTGCAGAGGCCTTCTGACGAGGATGACTACTACTACTACGACCCGCCCTCGCTGACGTCTCCAATCAAGGTGAAGCCGAGTGCATATTTGATGCAGGGTCTCCAGCCTATAGGAAGCGGGCGATCCGATAGCAGCACTGGCAAGCCGAATTCCTCGCCCTCGCGCAGCGCTGGAACGATAAGTGGGGAGGCTTACCAACCGGACGAAGGCTCTCGGTCATCCACGATAGCACGCCGGCCACCACTATCCCTGGTGTCACCTCGGCGGTGCGTCTCTCGGGATCAGCTCCGCGAGCGCCTCCTAGATGGCGTGGTGGACTTCGGAGTCCTGAATCAACGCTGGCGGGCTCAGAAACATCGCCTGCAGCGGGAAGCGGAGTGTCGGCAACGAGAGCAGCGACAGCAGGCTCTCTCTTTTCCCTCGCCGTCTGGTGACGTTCTCAGTCAACCCCCGGCCATACGGGCACAATCGGCAAAGCCGCGTGCGTCCAATCTCCACCATCTTTCGCCCAACTCGCTCTCCGCGCGTGCAAAGTATGCGAGAGCTTTAGACACTCAGAAGCTCTGCACTATAGGAAGCAGCGCGGCGCTCTCGAACTCAGCCGAAAACCGCAGCCCCTGTGCCAGTGCGGCCCCTTCAGGTCGGTGTTCAGTCACCCCGTCGGCTCCTCAGGTCGAAGCGATGCCTCGTTTTGGCTCGGTGAGCGAAAGCCCAGAGCCCAGGCCGCCGTCCCCTATATTCTCCAGGAGTGTTAGCTTCACCGCAGGCAGGAAGGCACCGTGCAGGAGGGCTGCGGCTTGTACCCGGTTTGCACCGCTCCGGATAGTTGGTTGCGACGCAACTGCCAACGCAGCCCAGAGCCGGGCGGGGAAGACGCCAGGAAAACGCCCAGCGTTTTTGCGAATTCCTTCGCGGGGCACACACATTGATACGTCAGCCATAGCTGTGCAATCTGCGGCTGCCAAAACAACTGTAGGCGCACACCCTAAGGCGGGCGCAGAAGATGCAGCGACCGCTGCGGTGGTGGGAACTGCCTGCTTTTCACGACGACAGTCGGCGGCGAGCGTTGAGCCTCGGCCTGTGTACGGCACCAGTGCGAATGGAAAAGGCGCGGTTGGAGTTGGTCGACAGCAGCAACGCTCTGCCAGAGCGGATGCAGGCGCGCCACTAGTGCAGAGAAAGAACGGTACAACAGCGGTTCAGGAGCGCATCACGTCACCGCGTGCACCACCAGCAATGCGTGCTGTGAGTGGATTCTCTCTGGCGAGTGAGCAAAATACTGGGCAGACGACATCGGTACCCATGGCTCTCAAGAAAACTCCAGGTGTTTTGCAAAGGTTCCCTCACCATTCTTCCGAACAGTTCACCAACGGTATGAGGGCTGGTGTACAGCGATGGCCCAACTCTGCCCGCACGGTGTCAGCGCAAGAGAATCCTCTCTTTTCACAACAGACGTACCAGCGTGTCTTGTCGACTGGAGCTCTCCGGCCACAGCTCCACAGCGTTGTCATCACGCATCGTGGGCGACAAGCAGCGGGGATACCAGCCTCCGCAGCACCGCCCTCGTCACTGCTAGGGAAGCCATCATGTAGCGCGCGAAAGAGAACAGGACAACCTGAGGTGTCCAGGACTACGCCACTCAACCCAACGCAGCGAGAGCTGCGCGTGGCCACTGCGGTTGAGGGGGAAAGAGCTCTTTCTTTTGCCAATCGCGGGCTAGTGAAATCTCGGGTCCCCCAGAGGACGCCGCCCGCGCAAGCGGCTGGGCTCTCCCGCAACGCGGATACTCAAATTACTCATGAGCTGCTGACTGCTGCGAACGACAGGTGCCTCGTTTCACGGTGTCAAGAACCGCCACTGGCTGCTACCTCTCGGGCTGATCTTTTTGCCTCTACCCGCCGCGCCAAGCTCATACATCCCCCTTCCCAAAACCGCGTCACAGAGGCTACGACTCAAACTTCACGCCGCAGGATTGTGCCTGTGTCGAGCGCATCCCCGGGCGCTTCTCTCGCTGCTGCAACGCAAGGAGCGATTCAGAGGGACAGGAGGGCCAGAGCTGCCACGAATGTAAAGCGCACCGAGCCGCTGACCTAGGGTAGCGCGCCTCCTGTGAACGAGGTGCCGCCTGGCATTACTCTGCGATATAATCACCTCCCTACGACGTGATGCGATCAATGTCTGTATATTCAGGTGTAGCCGCAGTGATCCAATTTTCTGCGTGAGCCGTGGAGCCATTCTGGATCATTTTCAGGAGGTCTGGCGCAGGTTTTTCTGCGACGGTGACCCTGTTGGTTTTGTGTATGGGCGTCTCTGCATCCCAGAGGGAGGGGATGGTGTTTTGGTACGGGTCGCGTGTGGTCATTTTTTCGTTCTCCTCCCCCCCCCCAGCTTCACATCATGGAGTGATGTACAGGGTGAGTACAGTCTACTTCTGCACCTGGAGTAAGATTGAATCACTGTAGCAGCGAAATAATCTAGGATGATGGCGCAATCACTGCGTGAAAGCTTCGGCTTGCGCCCACTGGGTCGGGCGTGCGGCAACAGGAAGAGGGGCAGGGGCACTCTGAGCAGTGAGGCAGTGGATGAGAGTGCGGCTCGCACACCGCGAACTTTTCGCTGTCACTTTTCAGTCCCCCCCCCCCCCCACCCCACTGAAAGCCGCGTCATGCTGCGCTTCGGGACTTTGGTTTGGGCACCTGAGGCCTGCAATGCGTCATACGCAACGTTTCTTACCGGGTGCTCGAAACGGCAGAGGAAAACCCACGCCACTCTTTGAAATACGAAAATGGGAGCCTTCGATGGTTGAGGTCGCTGCCATTTCGCGTGCCTCCCATTTTTCCAATTCTTGTTGGCGACCGTGGGCGGGATGCCTCCTCGCTCCCCCGCCCGCCTAGATGAACTTCTATTTTCAGCCGCTGATTACGGTGTGTGCCTCAACTCCTTCTGGATGATGTTGTCCACCATTCACGTCACATGCGTTCGTCTCTCTTTCTGTCCTTTTTTTATTACTTTAATACCGTTTTTGTATATACTATACACGGATATCAGGGACGTCTGCAGTGTGTTGGTCTCTTGCCCGCCGAGTCTGTGCACCCCGCTGGAGGGAGTAGGATTCTGCGACTTCTGGCAATCGCTTTACGCGGACCGACTCCGCTGCTGGCCTTCTCGACACACCTTACACGCCCTGTGCTGTGCTGGGGGGAGGGAAGGCGGAGGGAGGGTCTAGAGCAGTTTCTTCACCCCTTGTGGTTTCGTCTATAAGCCTGCCAGGGCTTGGCTGTGAAAATAAAACCGTGATATAAACGAAAAAAAGGGGGGCCCCTCGAATGTACCCTCAATGACCACCTCTAATTCTGTCCTAGACGAGGCAGTGTGGAGAGAGGCCGATGCGACAGGCACGCTCCTGGGGTGTGTGATGGCGTTGTTTTGTGCGGCTATATTGCAACGACTAGTCAGCCGCCACGTGATGTCAAGCGAAAAGGTTCTGGTACCGTTGTCCTCGCGAGGAGAGCGACTCGCCAAGCTACTGAAGGGCCTAAGCGTACGTACGGCTACTGCTGCCGCTGTTGATAAAGCCCATCCGTTGGAGGGTGCCACCACCGACTGGAACGAGTCGGAGACGACCACGAGCGGTACTTCCGCCGAGGAGAGTGAAAGCGATGAAGTGGACACCGAGTACGAGGAAATGGAGGCGTTGCGGCTCAAAATGGTGTTTGTCGTGCGCAGCCCGATGGAGCCAAGGATTACCGCACAAGAAGTCGTTGCGCTAACAGTGTCGGCGGGCGTGGAGTTGGTGGAGCTGCTACTTGGGCAGACGACCCTGGGCAAAACCGCGAGTGTTTTTACACCAGGGTCGTCGTCTTGTATAGGAAATGCTCAGGATCAGCAGCGCTGGCACCATTGGTACCGTTGCTGGAACCGTGTCGGCTGCGGCAAAATAACGCTCAAGTGCCCAGACAAAGACACAATGGAGCTCGTTGTTGCAACTGCCCAGGAGCATCGACTGCCTATGGCGCAGCTTCGGCGTTCAGGTGCGCCTGGCGGCAGAGACGCACAGGCTGTGGTGCCAAAGGAGACTTCCGATCTGGTAGTAGTCGCCCTGGGTCCTGCACCCTCAGATGTGCTTGAGCCGATCACAGGTTCGTTGAAGCTGTATTCCTAATCCAATGTGTTGGTGACACGCTTTCCGGAAAAATCGCGTGTCTTTATGTTTTCCTCCAGTTTTCAGGATATAGGGACGGGACACGGTTTGCAAAAAAAAAAAAGAGTACGCATGCACCTGCAGTCTCCATGAGGTATTCGACGTGACGACATCTTTTCCCCCTGTCGGCCCCCTTCTTTTTTTTTGGGGGGGTTTATGGCGACGATGTTTGGCGGTTTCTATGAGGGATTCGCTCATAGGGATTTTAGTTGTTATACTTTTGACACACCTACTGAGGGTGGCGAACACTGCAGAGAAGGTGACACTGACAGCTGCGGGGCCCGTCTCAAGTATGCGGACGCACGTATCCGTTGGCACCGACACAAACGTGCACCTTTCATTGGTAGGTATACTCTCCGTACTATCTTCGAGTGTCATCTCTGCTCATCTGCGAAAGAGGCTCGCTTTCCCTCTCCAACAGCGTATGTGACGATGCGTCTCATCTCTCTCCTTGTTCCCCCCCCCTCTGAGTTGTGTAGCGCAGTACAGCGCCCATGAAGACCGCTTAAGGAAACTGCGTCAAACTCTTACTCTCAGACACATAGTCTGTTTTTTTTTTGCGTTCTCAGTGCACTCGTGTGCCCACTTGCAACTCCTCCTCTTCTGTGCGCGCGCGTGTGTGTGGGGGGGGGGAGGTCTTGACAAGATCAAAGGTTGTGCGTTTTACTGCGGAGCAGGTGATCGATTTCGTGTGAAACTCTTCACATTCTTTTTCCAGAGTAGCTCGCTCTATTTGCGGCGACACTCGAATCTCTGACTGTCTCTGTCGCTCATGCCCCCAAGACTTCGATAAAAACTTTCAGCGGAAAAGCCTTTTTTGATTGGCCCGACATGCAACCGCGTAAGACACACACTGTTCTTCACCTCCGCCAAGAGGCGGTTACGGTGCAGTGGAGTGGTGGGCAAGAAGGCTGCGCTGTGGTGCTTCTTAGCGGGAGGCTAGAGCTGTATCGCAGTCCATTGACACGTAATCTGCGCTACACCTTTTCACCGGAGACGTGCGTGGTGCTGGAAACTTTCGGTGAGGCGGTTCTGCAGATTGAAGGTGATGCGACCACCATGCGGTCACCTGTTAGTAGCGCCCTCGATGAGATCCACGTGCTGCTGGACACCATGCGCGTGGATGCAATGCTGTCCATCCGCGAGCGAGGAAAGAGTGTCTTGTCCAACTCTGAAGAGGTAAAGGATGCTTGGCAAGGCCCCCGTGTGCTTGTTGTCGGTGAGAACCAGTGGGAAAGGGAGATGGTGTCACGATCGCTGCTTAACCTAGCGGTTCGCCACGGCAGCCCATATGGCATCGGCTTCGTTGATGTGGACGTTGCGATGCCGGTGGTGGGCTGTCCAGGTACGGTCTGTGCTGTCTTTGTGGAGGAGCCCGTGACAGCGCCAGAGGACATCGATGTGATGATGCCGCTCTCATTTTTTCACGGCACGCCCTCTGTTACAAGTGCGACGCGGAAGCGCTACTTGGATTTGTGTGTGTGTATTGCGCAAGCAGCCACCTCGCTCGGGTTCGCCAACTCCAAATTTGAGGCCGGTGGCTTCTTGATCCACTCCTTATCCCCCTCCACAGAGATCCAACACGATGTGTTGAGTGACATTCTCTCCATTTTTTCGGTCACTCACGTCGTCATCACCGGAGCTGACTTGGAGCTGGAAAAGTTTCTGTACAACTCTGTCCTGGGAAGGACTGTACAATTCATTCGATTGCCAAAGCTGGCGGGTGTGCAACCACCAAGCGCCGCTGTGATGGAGCAACGCCGGCGCGTGCAGTTGGAGCGCTACTTTTTCGGCACCGCACGCACAGCTTTGATGGCAGTGCGAGGTGTGGCGCGAGTATCGGATTTGGTTCCTCTGCACGCAGAGACGTTGGAACCACTGGACTGGAACGAGGTGCCGGATCTCTGTCTTGCCGCTGTTGTCTGGGCGGACACAGCCGCGTCTGCCGTGGAGGCAAACGTCGCAGGTCTTGTCGCGCTGCTGGAAGTCGGTAAAGAGTTCGTCAGCTTCCTCGCACCATGCGGTGGCGAGCTGCCTAAACCGTTTTTGGTGATCTCGCCATCTCTCCACCTGCCTCGTGAACTTGTAATACCCCTGTCTGCGACATAGTAGACCGTGTCATCCTGAACGGCATATGCGAAGAGTAGCTCATAAGATCTCCTGTGCCTACACGCACCAAAAGAACGACAGAGGCCCATGAGGCATGCGACAGTCGCAGTTAAGCCGGTCAGCAACGGAAAACCAAAAAAAAAGCAGAAGAAGAAAACCGTAAAAAGGACCCCCCAAACACACACACACACACACACACACATGCGTGTGTGTCACAACACTTCTCTCCCCCTGTTTTTTTTTTGCTCTCTGGTCTACTTCGGCGCTCTGTTTGTCTCTCGGTGTGCGTGTGCGGCACAGGACTCGGCACCACAAGAGCGACCGACAGCCTTGCCTTTCGCGTGGTCTTGTGGCTAAGAACGCTGCCGTTCACGGGTCACCCCCATTGATACGGGTAGTGACTTTCCACAAAGAGGGACAAGAACTCCCTTTTTTTTTCGACAGATGGGAAGCGACGGTGAGTCATACGCGACCAAAGAGGCCACGGAGATTTTGCACTAAGCAACGATCATTGAGGTAGCGGCCGTATCTGCACCAGTTGCCGGAGAGGCATTTTCATTGCGTTGAATATACATTCCAAGTGTTTGTGTACTTTGTCCCACTTCACTCCAGTCCCACTCTGCCTCCCCCCCTCCACCCCCACCCCGCCCGCTTCTTATATATATTTTGGCATCTATTCACCGCGTCTATTCAGTATCTGTCTAGCCAGCACAAAATAGGTCTGCAATACGACACCTCAAGCCCGCCTGCACATCATTTTCCAAAGGACGCAGGAGCCAGTCTTGGTCCCATCCGCGTATTATCCGATCCCTACCCTTCTCCCCTTTTCCCGCTTCCCACACAAACTCAAGTACCGCGCGGTCATCCTCACCAATAACACTGCAGATTGCCCCATCCAGCCATGGACTCGGGTGCTTCCACAATGATGGGCGGCTTTCGCTCAGCCGACGCAGGGACTTCTAGCACGCCTTTTTTCCCCAAAATTAACTCTAGTCTCGAAACTGTCCGACTCACCTACGGTGCTCTTCTCCGACTTTGTTTGCACTCCACCGTGTACTACGGCAGTCAAGGTTTTGTTGCGGAGAAGGTGTTTGGCCACAAAGGCGCCATGGTCACTGCGGAGCGCGAGGCGATGCGCTACGTTCTTTCCATGGGGGCCGAAGTGGGCATCTCTGTTCTCATTATGCCGGCCCGGTACTTGGCTGCATCTTCGACCCCACGGTTTATGCTGGACTACATGTTCACTCGCTGGTCAGATGTGCTGGCACTGCTTGATCGTTTCCACCCTGCCGCATACGCCAGCTATACCATGTACGCCTTCGCAAGCTCCGACGATGAATGGAACTTTGATTTTTTCACTTGGCAGATCCCATCATTGGTCATGACGCTAGGGAAACTAATCGCGCGCCGTCGCCTTGTCGGGGCAGAGCGATGCCGCACAAAGCGAATCCTTGGAGTGATGCTTGCACAGTTGTTTTTGCGAGCTTACATGTCCACGTTTTCCATAATGATTCCTGAACAAGGCTCTGAGGCGGTGGTGGCGATGTTTGTGACGGTTTGCGAGGGCATGGCAACATCCTATCTCGCGCGACACACGTGGCCGTACCCCTGGGATGACGTCAAAGGAATGTCATCTACAAATACGACGAGCTCTTCCACTGCGATGGTGTCGGAAGGGGCCGACACACCGCCGACTGACCACAGCAGAGGTACAGAGAAACCCGGTTATGGTTTGGATTAAAGCGTAAAAAAAATAAGTACGCTGATTTTGAGGAAAAAAACGGGGAGATGAGAGTAGGGAGGGATGAGGTGTGGATTCGGAGAAAAGGATGAGGCGATGCGGACCGGGGCAACGGAGAAAGGTGGAAGCACGTGCAGAGACTTGTGGGTGCGCATTGCTCGACACTGTGCCAAAAGTGCTCACTTGCAATCGATGGCTTCAGCTGCTGCCTCGTCTTTGTCACATCAACATGAACACAAATGCACCATCACACTCTTGCTGACACACACACACACACACGCACACACACACACACACGACTCGTGCAGAGCAGGACGGGGAACATATACATAGCAGTGCGAAGGATTGTCCCAGCCCTCCGTCATGGTATCTGAAGCTTCGGAGAGTACAGTGGGGGGTAGATCATGCCGTCTACTTCTTCACGTGCTGATGAGCGCATCCCTCTCAATCCGTTTGTTATTTCCTCGCCTTTTTACTTTGTGTGACTCGTAGGTTTTATTTTAGGCTGCACTTTGTACACACACACCCCTTTTTCCTCTCCTATTTTTTGTTGTTTTTGCTGTCTTGTTAGGCCCATTCTTGTGGTATGCGTGTTTGACTCTCCCGACTCTGTGTGTGTGTGTGTGTGTTTGTGTGTGTAGATGTTTTGCCTTCTTGTTTCTTGTTGTTGTGGGGCTGTTATCCTAGCGGTTATGGCTGTCAGAATTGTTGTTTTCTGCTGTCGATTGTTTTTTATTTTATTTCCGCATCCACTTTTTCGTTCTCGAATGTCTTTGTGTTAACAGGTGCTTGTGTTTGAATGGGCGGTGATGTTATCCACGTTGGTTGCTGATCCTGTCGCCATGATCCTTGGGCCACGCACATCGGGGCCTCATGGATACACTTGACTGTGTTGTTCTAAAGACTCGAAGAAGGAGAGGGGGTGGGGAGGAGGGGGTAGCTGCGTGCTGTCTTTTCCTCGGCAAAGGGAGGGCGTAAAGCATTGTCTGTTGAGGGACCGCTTCTCTTCCTGATGCTCTCAATATGCCCCCCCCCCTCCTTGTCACTCAAGTACACACTCACCCAAACAAACAAACATGTAAGTGCCCGTCAGATGCAGGCATCCGAAGGTTTATGGTCATTATTTGGCAAAGCTATCTTTTTCATTTTGAGTGTGTCTATTGTGTCGCAGAGTGAGAGTCCAACTGTATTCGACTTCACTCCACCCTACCCCCATCCCCCATCCCCAATGTGCCACAGACCCAGGATATAATGCAGCGCAACGATAGAAACTGGACATGCCACTGTTCACTCAACCGTTTGAACACAATCTCTACAAACCTCCTCCCCGGAAGGTCATGTCACACCTAGCCTCCCATTATACCCCCTTTTCTGTAGTGCACGCCTGGGAGTGGTTGAGGTCTTCCTACCGGCAGGGCAGCTCGGGGTGGATCGGGATGAGTTATCGCCATTCAGGAGCCTTCTCTATCGTACGGAAGATATTGGCGTCTTACCTACCCACGCGTCGCTAAAACGAAGCACCAGCCAGGAGCCGAACCACGCACACTTGGTAGCCACAGGTCACTCGTACCTTCCCACACCTCTTGGGTATGCCACCTTCTCAGAAACAGATGTGGCTTGTGACGGGGAGAGGGCTAGGGGTGACTTGGCGGTTCCGCAGTGTTGCTACTGATCGCCCCTAATGCTTCAAGCTGATGCTGGTCTCTGTTGTTAGGCTTGTCTCATCACCCGAGACACAGACGAGGGAGAGGATGGAACATGACCGCTTATGGTTAAACGCCCTGTTTTCTCGTTTTTCCCCCTAGTCTGCAGCACCCACACTTGCGTGTGTACTGCTCTTGTGGAGCCAAACCTCGCTTAGATCGCTCTTCTTGGCCGTCGCTGCTGTGTTTTTCCTTCCTCATTTTTTTTGCCAGCTTTAATTCGGAGGAAGAGTGGGGCAGGTGAGTGAGGGAGTGGGTGTGAGGGGATTCTGAGTTGTGGTTTTCGTTCTAGGGCTCCGGGTCTTTGTCCCCTCCTTCCTTCCCCCCCCCCCCCCACACACACTTTTTATCTGCTTGTATCCGTTCGTGCGTTTCCGTGCCCTTGAAAGTTTCCTGTTGTACGTTTTTTCTCCAGTCTTCGCTTGGGTGCCCTTCCCGCCTCTTTTCCTCTCTTTTCCCCCGTTTATTTGATCTCCTCGCCTTTTTCATTCTCCTGCCTCCTCCCCCCCCCCCCCAAATCTCAGGTCGCACTTTTTTTCGCCCCGCACGTTTTTTTTTTCTTCTGGGGGGCGGGCGATAGGAGGACGTCCATCTCCAGCCTTCTTTTTCTTCTTTTATTAGGACCAGCTCCCACACTTGGACAAAGGTGTTGGCGATACTTCTAGTGCGACTCGTTTGTGTCCCCGACATGCATGCGGTGGACACCACACGGGAAAGGAAGCTGTGCATGAGGAGCGAGGGGAGGTGTACACAGTTTGGTGGTGTCTCCTCGCTAGAATAAAAGACAGCGACAACATGAAATGCTGTGAATCAACGATAAGCATCTGAGCTTCGGCGGCAATAAAAAACACGAAAACAATGACGCACTCCGCCAAGGGTCAAGAAAAAAAAACGAGTCACGAACACTTTGCGACCGACTAACAGACGCGGTATAGGCGAAGGTCCCTGGCGACACGTGCTTGGTCCCTCTTTGATCAGACAACAGAGGAGAGAGCCATTGGCGACAGGTAGCCAATGAAGCGGAGTGCTGCACTTGGCCACTTCCTGGGGGGACGCACGTTCTCTCAAAGGTGGAGGATCGACATTGACAAGATAAAAACCCAGGTATCTGGCTTCCCAACGTTGACGGCAGTCGTCAAGAGTGCATATCAGTATGTGACACAGGCATTCCCGGACAACGGCGTCTCCGCTTTCGAAAAAAAAAAGATACGGGAGTGAAATAGAGGTTGGAGATGGTGCTGTATTTTTTTGTGTGTGTCCTCCTCCTCTGGAGGAGGTGACAAAGAGTTACCGTTATGCATGCGAATAGCTGCTGAGAATGCTATTACCATTTGAGCACCTGGTGCAGTGTGCACAAAGTGGATGCTCGAGAAATTTGCTGTACATGTGTTTAGCTCCCGTTTTCGGTCGCTCTTTGTGCCTCCCAAGATCTCCAGAGTGAGCGGGCATTAGCGTCCTCTCCGAGACTATTTTTTCCATTGTTGTGCGCACTATTCTTCTGGCTTCTCTCTGTCCTTGCTGCCTCACGATGCGCCTTTCACCTCTCCGGCCTCGGTGATGGACATTGCTCTTTCCTAGTTTTGCCTCTGTCGTGGTCCCTGGCAAGCAGCCCTGTTGTGGGACAAGAACACACGTAGTGCTCGATTTACGGACTGTCGCCCCTCCCCCTCCCCGACCAAACACACACACACACACACACACACACACACACACACCTCTATACCTACAGAAACACTCACGCACAGGGGTAGCCAGCGCTTTCGTGTGGGAGATAATTTGATGTCTTTGTTTCGCATTTCTCAGGTCCATCGCCCTTCAAAGCCCTGAAGAAAAGTGAAGGAAAGCAGGAAAGACAAGGCGGAGTGCGAACCCCACCCGTTTTTTATTGCTTTCGACGCATCATGACCTCGTCTGTCACGCACGCCGCGTCGCCCCGCAATGCTCTCCTCGAGCCCAAGGAGGCGGCTGCGTTTTACGATTCAGTGTGCCGCAGCGAGGGTGTCTTTGTCCACTCGACATTTCTCAAGCAATTGCTTCTGGGCACCGCGATCATCCAGTTCGAGAATGGATACCTTGGTGAAAGCGGAACGGGTCCCATCATTCGCACCCTCCAACGAACACCACTCCGTGCGCTGAACCTGGAAAAATGTGCCTTGACTAGGGAGAACATCAAGACGCTGTGTGACGGGCTATCAGATCACCCGCAACTGGAGAAGATTGATCTCCGTGGTGTTTCATTAACCCTCGGCGAAGCCAAGGAGCTGCTGCACCTAGTGACGCGCAACACACGCATTACAGAAGTGCTGATGGATGAGTGTGCGCCCAAATACGTCGCCATTCAGCAGCAGTGCAGCCGCAACGCGCAGACAACGAGTTGGATTAATGAGTGTGTCATTTGTGGTGCGGCCGTTTCCTCCAAGGAGAGGGAGTCGTGCGAGACGCAAGTCACTCGATTGGCCCTTGATCACTTGAGACCAGCTGAAAACTCCGTAAGCGTGGAAGGCTTGCGAGTGTTGTGTGGTGCGTTGCAACACTGTCTCAGTCACAACAGAGGTGTTCTGGCTGTCTGTGAGGGCCGCTGTGAGATGTCGCTCGCTGAGGACTTATACCGCTGCGTGTCTAGCATTAACGAGGCCTTCGTGCGGCAGATGCCATACGATGCGCCAAAGGCTCTTCTTCTCCGGACTTACCTGTCATCCCAACATAGTCGACTGAAGGCAGAGACGGGGAGAATAACGGAGGGGCAGCAGGGGGCGCATAGATCTGGACAACCCGTTACACCCGCGCTTTCTCTGTTGGTACCTGGGCCAGTGAATGCAGCGGAGGAAGAGCAATGGCGCACCAAGCAGCGCACCTGCACGGATATCGACGAGTTCTTCGACGATGAGAAATACCGGAATCTCCCTCGCTGCACTGTGTGCGGTTACAGAGCGGAGTGCTCCCAGGACGGCCCCACTTGGCTGCTGCGTGTGCTGCATAAAGACATCATCGAGCATGGCGCCGTTATCACACCTGTCGCCCTGATGCGGATCTGCCGTCTATTCGCGCACTACGCGAAATTGCGGCCGTGCTCACGACGCTGTGTTCGCCACTTGGTACGCTACGGTCTGTACGGCTACGGCGGCGTGAATTGCAGCTACGCCAGCGGCTATGAATCCGTCTCAAGTGTCGTTGGTGGCCACGCAGAGCTCCAGCGGCTTCCCGTTGTGAACTTCAGCGTGGTGGATATCGAGAGGGAGGTGGTCGAGGACGTGCGCGGGACGGAGCTAAACTGTGCCTTGACGGTGGCGAGCGCTCTGGGAGACGTGGAGGGGGTTCCCGTGGACCCCTATCTTTTATTTTCGATAGGTCGACATCTGCGCCATCAGTCGGTGGAAACATTAGGCATGGATCTGGCCAGCGCCTGCGATGCCGCAAGGTTGGTTGGCTGCCTTCATGTGAGTGAAGCGCCTTTCAAGCACGGTTATGGCTCAGAAGTCGCCGAAGAGCCGCCGCGAGACCTTGTCGCGGACTGGGCCACGTGGAGTAGCAGCAGCAGTGAGACTACAGTCCAGAAGTGGCTCCACCAAGCTTTTTCCCACAGGCGACAGCGTGTCTGCGTGGTGGATGGCCCTCATCGTGATCTTTTCGACAACATACGCGCCATCCTGTGGACGCTGCGGCGGCAGCCCCGCTCCATTTTGGTGACGGTGAAGTTCTCCATAGCGTGGCTGTCACTCCCAAACGGGGTCATACCGCTTGGCACATCGACCCACACACACGGTATCTACACCACCGCGAAGGTGGTCGGACAAACTACCGTGGACAGCACTGTAAATATCATTCTGCAGTGCCCGTTTGGCGTTCAAACCGGAAACAGGGGCTTTTTCTATCTTCCGAAGACGATATTCCTGCAGATTGTTCAAGGACTGGCCTTCGTCTTTTTGGACTCTGTGGGCCCAGAGTACCGCTCATCGGGTCGAAACCCGCCCGTTTACGGGTACGAGCTGGTCGGACGCTCTATCGGTGTCGCGTCCTCGGATGCACTCGCTCTTCTACGAAGGCTACTAATGAGCTCGTTAGTGCTGGGACTCGAGCAGGGACAGCCAGCGGCACCAGTGTGGGAGTCCATTTTTGGATCTTGTGATGTGATAGAAATGCGGCACCTCTTATCTCCCGAGTACTTGCCGGAATCACTGCAGTTTCTCCGCGATATGGTCCAGAGAAGGCGGGCAGTAGGAATGAAGTCCGACCTATCAGATTGCCACTGCGGCTTTGGCCGGCGACGTCCACTTCAATTGAGTGTTCCGCGCACATACTGGGAGCGAGTCTTGTTATACAGTCGTTACCCATCACAGCTCCTGTATTTGTTCAGTGAGGTAATTGGCACTCAGAAAGGCGTTCAGTGGCTACAAGATGCGCTGCGCGTTGCGGCGGTGGGGCTCACGCCTCAAAGCAAATGTAGTCCACCCCCCCAAATGGAGATCAGCTCGAGTACGACGAATTGCCGAGATGCCCTCGTCTCTTCTCCTCCTCCCGCTACAGCTGCACGCCAATGGGCCGTGACATTCCCGATTCCACTGCAGAGAGTTCACTGTACCATCTTTGCGAAGTCTTGTGACTCCCTCGACGGCCCCCCGGCTGGTGCGCCCGCAAGATTGGGAGTGCTGTCCCAAAAACAGCGTGCTAGCGTGAAGCGCGAGCAGCTGTTGTCAACGTCGCCGAATTCCACGGCAATAAAAACGCCGAAGCCGCCCTCCGCGCCGCGGCCGGGCGGGAGGAGGATGCAGGACCTAGGGAAGTCTTCCATCTCCAGATCGGCAACGAAGAGTTCGCCACGGGGGAAGAGTTCGCCACGAGGGAAGGGTTCGCCACGGGGGAAGAGGTCGCCACGGGGGAAGAGTTCGCCACGGGGGAAGAGTTCGCCACGAGGGAAGGGTTCGCCACGGGGGAAGGGTTCGCCACGGGGGAAGAGGTCGCCACGGGGGAAGAAGTCGCCACGGGGGAGGAGATCGCCACGGGCGAGTTCTGCCGAAAGCCAAGCCTCAGATGGCAAAAGAAACAGCACGAATGCTGCTTTCACATCCTCTTCCTCGGAGGGACGACCTTCGCTTCTCATCGACCATCCCTTGGTTATGCTTCAGCAGGAGTGGGAGGAGAAACGGTTGCGGCGGCAGGTGATCCTTGAAGCAGCGTCGTCGGTCGGGATTCTCGAGTTTCTTCGCAGTGTTCAGCAGCCCTGCTCGGCTATCAAGCGACTGGGAAAGCAGTCGAATATGATGTCACAGGAGGTGCATCTAAAAGGCGCTCGCGCTTGCGACATCGCAGGCAGCGGGGAACCGGTCGTATCGATTCCCGCTCGACTGCTAGGGAAGCCATGGGTGGTGGTACCATTTCCAACCGATAGCTTGACAGCAACAACCTACTCGCCCACTTCATCCGACACGCTGCTCCTCTTCATCGGTGACACCGTGAGTGCCTACTGTCAGAGCGAGTCACGGCTGCTCTGCGGCCCCCTCGCCATGTGTGACGATCCTGTGTTGGTGGATTTTCCCTTCAGCACGGGTATTGATGCAGCGGTGACGCACCCAAACCAGCCGCAACGTGTCTTCTTCTTCTCGGGTAGAGAGTGGCTGCTGTTTGATTTATCTCTTGCCGAGTGTGTCGACGGTCCCTACGCGATTAGCAGCCACGGGCAATTCAGGCGGCTACCGGCGATCTTTCATGACACCCTGGATGGCGTAATTCACATCCCACACACGCACTTACTCGTCTTTTTCCGGGACTGGTGCTACGTCGTCTTCGACGTCTGCACGCGACGATGTGTCGGTGGTATGGGCTTTCTCTGTCCCACGTTGAAAGGGGCCGCCTCCGGGACAGAGACATTCCCCGACATGCCGCCCGCGCTAAAGGATCTCATACACAGACTCCACCCCTCCGCTGCAACCTCTCGAAACACACACCCCAGTCGCCTCGGTCAAGAAGGATCAGGTGCACTGGGCAGTGACACCGACGACGAAGCGCTGCAGGCGGCTACAGGTGCGGGCGCTAAGGACTCTACCGTGCCCCCGCTCCTGCTGTCTAGCGAGCTTCAGGGACAGCTAGGAACTGCACCGCTAGCGGGTTTTTGCGTTGGCAGTGCGGATGGCGAAAAGACTGCAGAGACGTACTACGTGGTGAGTCGCACCGGCGCCGTTGTGCCAGTGCGTTGGGAGGCCCTTGAGAACACAAAGACAGCAGCTCACACGCAAGACATCGGCGCCGAGGGGTGTTGTGAGTCGCAGCGTCGGTGGCTTCTAAATGTGCAAAGGGGAACTTTGCCCAAGACGGAGATGCCCCTGCAGAATCTGCCGCTTATCTTTCGCCAGTTCACAGCGGCGGCTCTCACAAGCTTGTATGAGTCGGCAATCCGGGCAGGGTGCGTGTTGAGCCCATCATGCCCCGTTTCACCGGTATCATCGCCTCCGTTATGTGTTTTTGACCCTGAGAAACCTTTGCCCGCCGGCTGCGCTTCTGCACGCTTCTCTTTGGCCTCGGACGAGGCAACCAAAGGGGAAGTCGATGGAGGCACCAAGACGTGTACCGATCAGGCGAACTCGCTACCACGCAACCAAGGCAAATTCTTGTCCACCAGTATCGTCACAAAGATCACCTCCTCACTGATTGCGACAAGCCTGGGCGAGCGTATGCCCATCGCGCTGTCACGCACAAGGCCAGTGCAGCAGAAAAGCACCACGGCTGCGGGTAACTCCACATGGCATGACGAGGTTCTGTTTTACGGAGATGCAGAGGAGACGGAGCCGGTGTATGGATCTCGAGAGTCGGCTAGCCTGACTGCAGAACACCAATCCTCGCTGCAGCTGAAGGAAACGGAGGCACCCGTTCGCGTGGGCGACGGGGTGGGAATCCATCGATTATCCTTCATCGCCTATGACCTCGGGGCTTCTGCCCCGCAGCGCATCTTCACGGCTTTGTTGTTAATCCTGGACACTTCCGCGCTCCCTTCGTCAGTTCTGCGGTTCTCTCCTTTAGTGGCGTTTGTGGAAAGCAGCACCGATGGTGAGGTGTACTTTTTGCAGGCGGTCATTCGCATCACCAGTCCGTTGGTGGCCGCGCGTTGGGGGAGCGGCACTGGCCCTGCGACTCCCTCGCCCGCGCGTTTTTGGCGGTTGCGATTCCGCACGCGAGTACCGGCCTTTCTTGGCATTGTGCGTCTTTTCTGGATGGAGGCCATGCCAGGGTACTTGGGGGAAACGCATGTGCAGGCACCAACAGCGTTTTCGCCGTCCATGGGATTAATGCTCAGAGCACCGTTGGAGTTCACCGCCAGTGATGGAAAAGTCACGTCCACCCACCCTTTGCCTCCGGGCCGCGAAGTGGAACGCCGAGACCCCCTCATTATCGAGGCGAGCAAGCTGCTCCAGAAATCGAAGCAGCTCATTGTGCGTGACAACATGCATCCTGTGTTCATCGATGACCCACGTCGCACCGGTACGGGCTGGTTCGCCCCGCACGCAGTGGTCCCCGAACTGGGGAACTCCTCCATGTGCACGTGTCTTTTCGTGTGTGCTTCCTCCATATTACAATTGGGCTGGGTCCAACACGGCGAAACCGTCGCGGTGACACAGACAGAGGCACAACCGATTTTGCGCCACGCAGCCTTCTGTGGAATACCCTATCCCTTTGTCTTTGGATGGGATTCTGCTTTTTACCCAGACCCGCAGAGGCACCCCGGCAGGGTTGCCCTCCTCCGCGGTGAATGGATGCTGCTGTGGAACCTTCAAGAAGGGCGACCTTGCAGCGATGTGCTGTTGTGGCGCAGCTCCGCTCTGCTTGGGAACCTAGGGTGCGTCCCTGTTTCCGCCATAATCTCTGTCATCAATTGCTGGTCTAGCCCTGCAGGAAGTGCAGTAATCGGTATATTCCATTCGGCGTCGTCGTTCGAAGAGGAGGTGATGTATGTTGAATTCGATTTGGAAAAAGGTTCCGTGATTGATGTCCCCATGCCACTGGCAGCAGTGCTGACGACTCGCTTCGGTGCAGCACCACCACCTCCTGGCAAAACCCTCCACACCGTCCTGTGCACCCCGCGCACGCCATCAACGTGGTACATGTTCTGGGAGCGCTCCTTACAAACAGTTTCGATGACTTTGATTTTGGCCGACAAAGATGAGGAGGGTGACGATGGTGCCGCTAGTATTCAACCATTGGCCGAGTCCAGTCTCTTCTATTCGCTGCCGCTGAGCCTGCGTGAATGGGGCCAGCAGCAACACCACTCTCGGATACTCCTGGATGTGCCGCGCCTCCTGGCAACACTGGAAGAGACGGGACGCGATGATGTCATAATCACCGGCCTGCAGCTTCACAGCACAGGCGGCCGCGTTGGCGAGAGGACGAGCTGGCAGGTGGAATGCAGAGAAGGCAACGACAGCGAGTGGAAAGCTGTGGCTCTTCATCACCAAGCTGCTGGCGGCCGTGTCTGTGCAGAAACCCTGTGGGCGCCCAGCGAAGCCTACACGCTGAGGAAAAGCCCATATTGGAGTCTGTCGCGTTTGGCATCATCTCGAGACCCAGATGCCTTCCTGAATGAGAATATTCCTTCGTCCTCATGCGAAGTGTCCGTGACTCAATTATATTCACAGCTCCGGCTGTTGACGGTGCCACGTCGGAGCTGTAGGCAGGTGCCGACACGCGTTTCAGGTGCTATGACAGCAACAACCCCGAACGATATCCAATCCTTTTTTTCTGGCAGCGCGCTAGGATCCATAACTTTGTTGTTGCAGCCGTGTGGTGCGGCAGTAGTCCCTGTCGCAAGTGCGTCCTCTGGCAGCGGTGTGTACGAGCTACTCTGGGACTACGGATCGGCGCCGACGGCCCTGTGCAGTGTCTCCTTTACTGTTTGCAATAGTGCACGAGCCAGTGTTGAGTGCACTTGGTCGATGTGGCACAGCAACACGCCGGCCGCTCCGGGTATCTGCTGCGCCAAGACGACAAGGCAACTCGAAATGAGTGAAGAATCTGGTTTTTGTACGCTCCACTGGTTCCCAGATGGCCCTTATCGCTATTGGCGCCTTCAGTGTGAATGGGGGACGGTGGCGGATGTTGCCAGTCGTGGTTCTACACCCTCCGCTCTCACTGTGTCACGTTTTAGTGCCTACGAATACGACGGCCCGGTCGTTACTGTCTATAACGCAACCGGTGGTGGTCGGAGAGCGACACCGCTGTTGTGGCCGATGGCCGATGGCGCGACCACCTCACCATATCGCCTGCACTGTGTTCCCAACAGCGTTGTTCAGCTGATGCGTGTTCCGCACGCTCTAACTCTCTGGGAGACAGATTTTCTCTGCGAAGGAGGCAGCTGCACGGCACGGATCGCTGTAGAGTTCACCAATGAGCCCATGAAGTGGTCTACCGCGGCTGAGACGGTAATTAACACTGGCGCTACGACCAGGTCCACACCGCAGCGTTTCTCATTGTCGTGGCCAAGCTGCGGCGCGCGTGTTTTTTGGCGACTGCGTGTGCTTGCGTCGTCCGCTGACGTCACGTTGCATTTGATGCACGTGCGGCTCGGCCACTGCCCGGCAAGCACTCACCGCTCTCTGCTCCAGCCTGAGTCCGCGTGGAATCATTCAGTCTCTCTTGATACCACGGTCAGTCCTTGCCAGGCCTCCCGCCTGAGCTTTTCCCTCCCTACTCGGGTGGAGGCCCCAGTAGAGGAGCCGCCCGTCTCGACGCTCACCTTGAGCCACCCCCATCGACTTGTGCGAGTGCGAGCCGTACTTCCAAGCAGGACTTGTCGCTACAATGTGGAGTACCTGGGGCAGGACGGAGCCTCGTGGCTCTTCGCCGCCGTATTGGATAGCTGCCGTGCAGATGATTTGAGCACTCCTAGTTTGTTGAGAAGCTCTGCCCCAGGGTTGGCATCTGTTTCCTGGGATGGCGCCCTTGTCTCATCCAGCACCCACTGGCGCCTTCGCCGGGTGGATGGGACCTCACTCGAGCAGCCGAGGAATGTGGAGTGGTTCGAGTGCAGCTCCGAGTATCTGGAGAACATAGACACCGCGGAAATACCCGGAATGACGGTGTGCACGACCGGTTTCACGGAGCTGCAGTTTCCATCCGCGCTGAGTGGACGCTCGGCATACCGCACGACTGCGAGCGAATCCGGTTTAGTCGGGGTTTTACCGATGCCGGTGCTGCGGTGCACCGCGCGGGGTTTGTTTAGCGCGTGCGCTGATCAGGAATCCACAGGATCGGCTGTGACATGGTCCTTTGTCTCTCCTGTGATGCTCACTCAGATTCTGCTTCTCGTGGAAGCCACGATAGGGGAACGTGATACTGCCGCTCTTGTTGAGAGTTCAGCGGGCGAAAGCGGCTCTTCTGCATCGAATCTCGCAGAAACGGCCGCACCATCCGTGGCCTGGCCAGAAAATCAGCCTCTTCAGAGGGTGTTCGTGGAGACAAGTGACAACGGGGAAGATTACGTCACAGTTGCCGAAGCAATGCTGCGTCTGTGCGACAGGACCATCGCGCTTAGCTGGGTAGGGGTCCCGGCTGCTGCGTATTGGCGCCTCAACTTTATGCCACGAATAGAGTCCACCGCCGATCCAGAAAATGGGCGGCCGGCGATCAATCAATCCCTCACCTTCACTCTGGACTTGTACGCAGCACGCTGGTTGGTTCGACGGAGCGGTCCCGCCATTGCGCAGGTTACAAAGCCCATACCAGGGTATTACTCAAACACGGTGCTCCGTGCATGGATCTCGGAGTCGTTCAGCGCTGAGGGACCTTTCGTGCAGTCGTGTCAGCGTGCGTTGGAGGAGTACAGGAACACGGAAAACCAGCTCACAGGCAAGGACGGCATGAGCCGGCTAGCGAAGGTGGCAGGCGCGGTGCAGAGCCTGAAACAGAAGTACCAAGCATTCCTACAGAAGGCGGCGAAGGAGGCTGCGCGCCGCATCCGTCTGGAGATCGCCGATCTTGGGTTGGAGGAGGGCGAGGGAGGCCCCCGTGCGGTCCCCTCTCTCGTGCTGCCGTCGGTTTCACCTAAAGTGTCGGGGTGGGTGTCGGAGTCGCGTCTCTCGTCCGATCTCATCTACCTACTCGTGGAATCGGCAAGGGTCGCATCGATTGGCGGCCCCCACATGCTGCGCCTTGTCGAACTCATGCATCATCCGCTGGCGTTCCGGGACGCGCTGTGTTTTACGAAGAAATCGGCACGGTGGTTTTACCCGTCTCTGGAAGCTGTCGGCTCCCTCGAGAAGGCCTGGTACGGTTTTCCGGCGGCCAGCGTCTGTGCATCCCTCTGTGTGTACTGGAGTCTCTCCACAGCGCTACAGCGCCGGCTTGGCGTACTCGTCGAGGCAGAAGACACGCTTACACCTCTAAATGAGCACGTTGCGAGCCCGCTGGTTGTCGTTCGCGTTGCCCAGTCGCCTTGGGTGCCAAGTGACCACTTTCCGACCGTGGCACCATTTCTCTACGCCGCTGGGTTCGCGGAGCAGCCCGTAACGGTGGCGTTCGCCATCAACGACATCGTCTTCACGCCCCCGTACGCGATGGGCATACCTGACGCCCACGACTCGCAGTCTCTTCTGAGTCCATATCCGTACACGATCGCGGCGGGAGTCAACTTTGTGCAGCAGTG
Source organism: Porcisia hertigi (assembly GCF_017918235.1). Lineage (NCBI taxonomy): Eukaryota > Euglenozoa > Kinetoplastea > Trypanosomatida > Trypanosomatidae > Porcisia > Porcisia hertigi. The sequence continues at coordinate 1,039,152 of NC_090589.1, read as the reverse complement.
CCCGCTGTCGCACTGTCCCGCATCGGTGATGGATGCACTTCGCTACATGCTCCCTTCAAGTGCCTTCGTGGTGGATGCGAAAGGCAACGCGACGATCCGGCCTACGTTCGTGCTAACTGTCAGCTCCCTTCATGCGGGGAGCGGTTTTGGAGACCAACATCACGGTGCCGTGCTGCGCTTCACGGTGCCCGGTGTCGGGGTCAACTTTGGCCTTCCAGGCCTCATCATGGACTCGATTGAGTTCGAGGTGCTCCTCACAGCGCCCAATCATGTTTTATCGGACAGTAGTACATCATCGGAGGGGCGGCGTTGCTGTCAGATGAACTTTATCTCTCACGGCGCACGCTTTTTAGGTATCACGACGGACTCCTCGCCGGTATTGCCCGAGGCAGTAGTCGAGCACGGCACCCCCAATCCTGACGCCGGACTTCCTTTGAGTCTGGTCGGATGGGTCGATAACAACGAGCTACCTTTGGTGCACCTGCGTGGCAATTTCGGTAGCGCTCATTTCAGTGGAATATCGGCAATCCCCGGCGCCGTGGTGACTGAGTTGAACTTCACAACAATCTGCCACGTGGAGGCTCCCGCGCTTCTGGGGGGAGAGGCGGCGCCCTCCTCTGCGGTTGGCGACACCAACGATGCCTTCTGGGTGTCTGCGCCCTTGGATGGCGAGGGACAGGTATTCTTTTCAGGGTTACTGCGCAGCTGCAACTGCGCCTGCACTATAGACACGTCCTGCGGCGAGGGCCATACGCCGGTGCGGCTGAGTAACTTTCAAATTGCGGCGGTTGGTTTCAGTGTGGCAGATTTGGAGGCGCTCTCGCACGCTTGCATCGGTGAAGAGGAAGGGGCTGCTCCGCAAAGGTTTTCCATGCCAGTAGCAGAGACGACGGGGTATGGCGTCGCCGGCTTACGCCTTGAAGTCGCCGCCACGCTGCGCGTGTTGGCGGGTGGCGGCGGCGGCCCAGCGCGCATGTTTCTGATGGGCAAAGCAGTTCTGAATATTGAAAACAGTGTTATCCCCGATGCTGAACTGGAGATGGAGGGAAAAACAGGATTCTTCTCGCTTACTGCGCGGTGCGTGTATTCGCTCCTAGTGGGTGACATCCTCGTCGAGGCGTCCGCTGATGAGCCCATATTTGTTCGGCTCGTTCGCGTGTCCATGGATTCCCAGAGTATTAGCATGGGGGCCGGCGAAGACGCAACCTCTGTGGCACCACTGCGGTTCTTGATGTCTGGTCACGGGCGCCTCTTTGGGTCTCATCACGCGGCGCGAGTGACGCTGGAGGTGTCGCAAGGACCGGGGCCATTTAGTTCCGTGACCCTATTGGCGGCGTCCTTGTGCCACCCTGGTCTCGTCATCACACTCCAGGATAGTGTTCTGTCGAATGCCTGGCGCTTTGCTCAGGTCACGGTGAACGAGACTGCACTGCGAGACACGATTGAGCGTGAGATGGGTAATGTCCCAATTGTTGCGGCATTGGTGGCGCACAAAGTGAGATTGGCGCTGCTCATCACCTCCATCGTACCCGAGCCGTATGACATGGAGGCGAAGCGCCTGTCGTGCCGTGTGAAAGGCCTTTTATACGGTGCATCCTTTGACGTGGCTACCTCCATCGTAGCTCCTGATGATGTCGAGGATCTCTGGTCTCTTCTTGGGGCACAGTGCATCCCTGAAATTGTGGAGCAGTGTGAGGCCAATATTTGGACGTCATTTGCCAACGTTGTAGGACTGCGTGTTTCCAGTTTTGCCGATCTCCCCGAGATGAATGCCACGAGGGAAAGTGTCCTGTGACGTCGTGAATCCCATGTTGCGGGTGTGTGGGTGTTTTTTGTTTTTGATGTATCATTCGCACACGCCCTCGTCCGTGCAAGTATAATATCGAGGTACTCGGAGCACCACCATCGGCGGTTCTTTTTGTTCTCCGAATATATTTAGTATATTATATGTTCTTTATACTAGTCGTGAAAGTCGATGTACAGCCCCGCCCTCAATCGGAGAGTCTACCACCACTACAAAAAGAGCAAACTCGGAAATTATCCCCTCCCCCCCCCCCCCCCCACACACACACAATTTTGTAGTGGGGCGAGGTCCCAGCGGTCCACAACATTATTGGACCAGCTTTGCATTCCTGGAATCGTACCTGCTGGCGCACATTTTCTATTTCTCCAGTCCTCGTTCTCTCCCCCGAGGGTATGAGGGCAATCCACGCGTGTGGGACTTCCTCCCCCCCCCTCCCCCCAGACGTACACACACACAAACGCTCTGCTCTGTATCTGTGGTACCCCCTCCCCTCGGCTCCACTCCACTCCCCTCCCCTTCCTTCCATTCGCATCATCTATACAAAGACACTTTCAGAGGCATTCTTGTCATGCTTTCATTGGAGAGGGTTTTGAGCATCTCAGTCGCGCAGCGCTTCCTCTCCCTTTTCTGCACCTCATCTGTTCCCAGCTTGTGTACTCAGCGCCCTTTAGCAGCAGCTTCAAGCAGAAATGTCCGCGCACGATTCCTCGGCAGTGGTCCTCATTGCACACATGAACGATATTGAGCGACAGCGCTGTGTGCTGAACATGAACCAAAGAGAACAGGAGGCCAAGATCGCCTTCGCCACCTCAGAAAAGGAGCAGCTGGTCCAGGCCGCCAAGGCTGCGGAAGCTGAGGAGGCACTCTTGAAAGAAGACCTCGAGGCTCTTGCAACAGAGCAGCAACAATTGGAACTACAGAAAATGGAGTCCACGGACCGCTTGCGCAAAACACAGGCAGAAGAGGCACTCCACACTGCGGCCATGGAGGCCGACCTGCAAGTTCTCACAAAGGAGAAGGCCCAATGGCAAGAGCGGGCGCAGGAGCTAGAGTCGTTACGGCGTTCCTGGGCAGAGGATGCTGCCATGCTTGCCTGTATCACCGCTCTCCGCCTCGAGAGTGAGCAGGTCGCCAAGTTAAAGTCAGAGAAGACGTCCATTGAGGATGAACTAGCAGTGTCCACTGCGGCCCTTGAGAAGATGCGAGCCGAGCAGCATGCGAGGCTCCTGTGCGCGAGGGCTGTTGGGCATAATACCCCTGATGGCGTAGAGAGTGGTGGGTTGGTCAGAACGCTGATATCCATGCAAGACGCAGTTGTGTGCCCTAAAGAATCGGACACGGACGCCGCTCACGGCACTGCAGAAACTCTGGAGGAGGAAATCAAGCGCGCTGACTATGAGGCGACACAGGCGACGGCCCGTCACGCGCGAACTGTCGCCGCCCTGCAAAGAGAAGTGGACGCTCTTTCTACCCGCGCCGGTGAGCTGCACCAACTGCTCACAAGCATTCAGTCATCGTGGCAGGAAGTCGTTTCCAGCACGCAAGAGCTTCAGCACTGCAGGGAGTCGGGTCTTTGCCGCCATTGTCTGGTGTAGCTTTTGGCCTCTGCGACAGGCTATATTGTGTATATAGCGGGCTGCATTACGTTTTCTTTTTGTTCTGCTATTACCACGGTACTCGGTAGATGTTTGGCTATTTTTTCGCCTTCTTTCCCCCTCTTCTCACTTGACTCGTGTGTCTGTGTGCGTTCACTTTCTTAAACACATCTATTTCTCTCCCCATCTTATCTGCTGGTTTGTTCACTCGACGAATACTCTTCTATTTTACTCGTCTTTCTTCACCGTCTTCCCATGGGCCCCCACTCCCCTCTCTCCCTCCCCGGGTCGGGTATGTTTGTGGCGGGGTGGTGAGGGGGGGGGTGGAGGGGCGAGGCGAGGAAAGATACGCGGCCGTGCGGTGTGGGTCATGCGGTGGAAGTACGCCAGGAATGTTCTTTGGCCCTGAACTCTGTGGTTGCCCCACACCGTTTTTTCTGTGCGCGATTGCATTGCGTAGCGGAGGCGAGGAGGGTCGTCATGCGTCGATGCGGTGCCGTTGTGTAGCATCGACGTCAGTGAGCTGCCACAGAAAGAGATACAAACTCGCAGAAACCCGACGCGGATGCATGTCTGCAGAAGTGGGGGCGCCGTCCTCTCCTCCTTCCTCTCCCGTGCGCCCGTGCGAGCACACACGCATTTCGATCGAGAGACCACGGTTTCAATGTGTCCCCACCGTGCCTTCTCATCTCTTTCCTTTCCCATTTCCAGTGTTTAGTTTTGTCGTCACATCCTCAACTTGGGTGGACTCACTCCCTCTCCCTCTCCTTCCCCCCCCTCTCCCCCACGCGCGGCTCTTCTGTCCCTCCCCCTAAAAAAGTCAAATACATATATACATACATATACATATATACTCATCACTGAATTCAACTGTTCTCGGCTTCTCTTGATTCATCATCTCAAAATGCTTCGTGGTCTGCGCAATCGCATGAAGCGCGAGAAGGAACCTCGCGTTCTGATTCTAGGACTGGATAACGCGGGCAAAACATCGATTTTGAACAAGCTAGGCCTCGCTGAGGGGCACCCCGCTGAGGCGCCAGAAGGGCCAACCCAGGGCTTCAACGTCAAGACGCTGATCCGTGATGGCAAGTGCGCCAAGCTCTGCGACTTGGGCGGTCAGCGCGCCTTGCGTGAGTTCTGGGAAGACTACTACGCCAACGCAGACTGCATCATGTACGTTGTCGATTCCTCCGACCAACGCCGCTTGAGCGAGACCCGTGAGGCCTTCATTGACGTTTTAAAGAGCGTTCTCAACGTGCCTGTGTTGGTGTTCGCGAATAAACAAGACCTCGCCACCGCGAAAGATCCGCAGACGGTGGCCGAAGTGCTGGAGCTAAGCGACTACCGTGACCGTCGTTGGCACATTCAAGGGTGCAGTGCAAAATCTGGTGATGGCCTTGAGAAGGGTATCGACTGGATATTCGAGGCGTGCAATGTAGCCTAGGTCACAGAGGGTGGGGGAAAAACCATAGAAGCTACAACACCGGCACCATTACTGCTAGCACAAAGCTTCTATGTTTATGTTCTGTTTGTCTTTTTGTGTGCAGGATGCGTGTCGTGTGCCCAAGCTAGGCGTGACGGCATGTACATGGGTTCAGCTTAGTGATCGGTGTGCCAAGTTGACAGATAGGCGTAGGTCAGCACGTCGGCGCATGTTTTTATTTGTGTGTGTCTTCTTTGTATTTTTTACATGTTCCAGGGGTGTTGTCTCTCTCGCACTTGGTATTGGGGTGTTGGTGATGAGTTCAATCCCATTCACGACCTACGTTTTCTGCATCGATGATTCTGTTGTTTGTGTGAAGGCATAGGCGTATATGTAAAGACGTCTGACTGTGTCCCTATCGGTGTGTATTTTTTGTCCCTGTATTTGCGTGACCCTCTACCGTTACGGTAGAATAACACACACACACACACACACACACACACGCAGCAAAACAGGCTGAAGCCTGGTCGCTGACACGGTGCTCGAGGTTTCCCGACACTCTCCCCCCCCCTCCCCTCAGGACCACTTCAAGGCAGTCCAGATTACGACACGTACTGCGGGCGCGGGGCGTGCTCTTACCCGATTACCCATTTCTGCGCACAGCCATCCTGATACACATTTTTGCTCAACTGGCTTTGGCTCCTGCGGTGGACGGCCCAAGAAAAGAGATGGAGGGTGACAACCACAGGAGACCCTGTGTCTGCCCCACCTTTCATGACGTGAATGCATTGCCTGAAGTGTGGCGCCCCCCCCTCCCTCCCTCCCTACCGCCATAACTGCCTGTCGTTCTTCTTCTTTTGTTATTCCCACCTCAGCGGTACTGCGCTCGCGGAGGGTTTCAGTAGCGAGTTTGTTCACAAAGTACCCACCAGGTCCCTGGGCCTTCCTCCCCCCCCCTCCCCCCTAACACACACATACACACACACACACACACACGTACCCACATAGATACTCACACGGAGGAGGGGTGGACACGCTTTCGGACTCTTTTGGCTGGTCCCCAGTCCCACTCTCTCCATCCACGGGAGTTTTTTTTTTTCGACAGAGTGCAGTCGATGGGCGCATATTCCGTGAAGCAGAAGAACACCGTTACCCGCGGGGAGGCTCAACTATTTGGTTTTGCGTGATCTGCTCGCGCACCCACTCTCGTTTTTTTTTCTCTGGTTTCCTTTCCACTGACACGCACACACCCATAGAACACCATGCCTGCACGCGTAATCACGTGCGGCATTTGCTTCAATGTACTAGATCACCCGCTGACACTTCAGTGTAGCCATTCTTTCTGCACCGACTGCGTTCGCATGCGACTTGGTGAGAGCGACAACAGCGCCTTCCATTGCCCACTATGCGCCACGCCCTGCGCTGAGATTCACTTGCACAACCTCCACCAGTACGTTGACCATGAGACCGAGGCGTATATTGAGGTGCTTGGACGCGGAACGTTGGATCCGCTGAAGTGCCAGTGGTGCGACACCACATCCGCCACAGTTCAGTGCGGCGAATGCATGTGTGCCTACTGCGAGGATTGCTGCGTCGCGGTGCACAGAAACAGCGCCAAGCGGAACCACACCGTTGACAAGCTGAGCGCGTCGAATCGGGGCTTTCAGCGACGGTGTCAACTGCGCGGGCATGAAGAGTACCGAGCAGAGTTTTTTTGCGCTCGGTGTCAGCAGGTTTGCTGCGCCTACTGCCTACAGGTCGGGCCGCATCGCGACCACGCTCACGTGACGATAGTGGTGGCTGCGGCGGAGGCGCGGCAACAGCTGTCGCGCGACACGCAGGCTCTCGCCGAGGTGAAGCACCGACTAGAGCAACAGGCAGCGGAGATGAATCGCGTTTTGACGCTGTATTGCGACACGTACGACGCCGTTGAGAACATGTTGACCGAGCGGTTTGAGGCCTTCAAGCAGCAGCTGATGCAGCGTGAGCTGGAAGCACGGCGCACGCTGACAGATCTTCGCAATAGTGGCGATACCGCGTTGACTGCCTCGCGAGGTCAGTACCTCGATAGGTTGAACAGCGTCAACGAGACACTCTTGCAGTGTCGCCTGATTCAAAACAGCGGGACAGACGAGGAAATTCTAAAGTGTCAAGTGCGACTTGGCGATTTTCTGAGCACTGATCTGCCTTGTGTGAAGGGCAACGGCTTCAAAGTGATGAACCCGGGGGAGATGACTCTAGCCAGCCTCGAGATCGGGCTAGATTTGCACACAATAGAACATGAACACCTCACAACCCCCAACATAAAGCTATCCCGCACACTTGGCGCGGCAGGCAGCATGCCTACGACCGGCGGCCGGGACGCTGTTGCCTCCATCGCCACCAATTTTCCTCTCACGCCCCTGCGACTTACTTTCCCTCTGGACGAAGATGTGGAGGCGACCGTGCTTACCGAGGGCGTGCGACTGCGCTGCGTGGCACGGAGCGGTGGTGGCACGCAGATTGGCGTACGTAGCAAAGAGATTTTCCGAGGACTCCTCAACCAGTTCCCTGAGGATCGAGGCCTAGTTTCGTGGCGAGTGCGCCTTGACTCTATCTTGGACTCCTTCATGGGCGTGGTGGAAAGGATTTCGCAAGGGGATGAAATGCCGGAGGGCTTCTATTGGAAGCCTGCCAGCGCCGGTGTCATCGATGGTCGAATCGGCCGTCACACTTCTGCAGCGCATCGCCTTCCTGCGTGCCGCAACGGGGACATTGTCCGCTTTCTGTACGACGGCGTACAGGGTACTCTTCGAATTATCGTCAACGACGCGGACGATCGTGGTGTGGTGGTGACCGACTTGCATTCCCGCATCGCTGCGTGCTTCATTTTTTTCCCTGGTGAGGCTCTCACTGTGCTCTTCTAGGCGGAGGCAGCTCGAATGCACTGCTGAATGGTGTCATGCAGGGCGGCTCGATACGCATGGTCTGCACCACGAAAATTGAAGGCTCTGGACTGGTGGGGGGGGGGTTATGTGGATAGCGATGGTTCGAACGACAATATGGTTTGGTTTCCGTGGTGGTGGCGGTGGGCTGCACCTGACGCGGTGGCGGTCATGATGCTGTCTGTGCACCGATGACACACTGCCAGGTTTTTTTTTTCGGCGCCACGTCCCGGATGTGATGTGGTCCATGCGCTCCACCACCATCCCCGCCTCTCAGTAGTGACGGATATGTGGGCGAAGAGGGAGTGTTTAACGGACGTGTGTTCTCTTCCCAGACCGCCCCTCTACGCCTTTCTCGCTTTGTGGTTTGTGTAGCAAAGCGAGTTTGCCGTATGTCGCCACCGCAAAGAGAGGTGCGCACATGTTCCCCCGAGGAAGCCGAGGAAAAGGATACGCGGGGGGAAAAATATCCCCAGTGAGGGGTGGGCGGGGTGGAGATGGAGAGAAATGAAAAGGGGCGCTTTGAATTGTCAGGGGCGAAGGCTGTCGTGAACGAATGCACCCCTGCCGCGTCTTTACCGACGCCCTTTGCTCTTATGGTCTACTTTGGATATGCGCGATTGTTTTTGACTCCAGATATGCGCACGAGGGGTGGGGTAGAGGTTTCACAAGCCGGTATATTTCCTTCTCCTTTTTTTTTCTCACGTTTGCTTCTCGCTCCTCTGTCACTCTTTGTTTTTCTTGTCAGTTTTCGTCGTTTTCCCCCAGCTACCACCAGTGTGGCTCATGCATCTGCCATCTTTGGGAAACCAAAGCAGTGTGTGTGTGTGCACTGCTTCCAACTTGGCCCACATTCCCCCTCCCTCACAGGCAGGTGTGCGCACGCCAAGAGCGTACCCTTATCCCAACACCAAATTGACAACACAGGTGGAGGAGGTCTTAGGTGACAGACAGTCTCATACTTTTGTGATTTGAGGAGACCACACAGCCCTTTTGGTGCACATCAGATGGTAGGGAGCGGGCTTTCTTTCCATGTGTGTGTGTGTGTGTGTGCGCCCCCAGTGAACCAGATGTGATTGCTCTTCGCTTTGAATAGGTGACAATGCACTCGGGTCACGTTGTGATCAATTGAAAAGAGACATCCTCAGGTGTATGCGCCACTCTCGAAGATTCTTGATGACGACCCTGTTATACTGACCTCGGTCCCTGCTAGATGCGGACCACCCTCAAACACTCTGCTTCCGCTTAAAATCTCCTCCTGTCTCCCCCTTCAATGCTGTCTTTCTCTCCTCGACGCTCGCACCCCTTGTGCAGAGTCTCCCTCACACGTTTCGCACCTGTCTTCTTCCACTGTCGTGACAATACGTGCTGGCTTGATCATGTAGAATTCACACCATCGCCCATCGCTAACTTTTTTGTGTTTCCGAGTCGGTGCCTTCGACACCCCTTTCTTCCCTCCCCTGTCTCCCCCACTGGTGTCGCTGAGCCTTCACATCAGCCTAGCCGTGCCAGTGTATCGTTTGCTGTGTTCTTGGTGAACTGCGTCTGTGTGTGTGTGTGTGTGTGTGGGTGTGTGTGATACTCGGTTTCCCTTTTTCTCTTCCCTATTTCACCAGGACAGACTTTGTTCGAGCTCGCGCCATCATTTTTCGATTGCTCAACATCACTACCTTCGGTCATCTCTTACATTATTACTCCTATACGTGCTGTGTCACCACACACTTTTGTGATTACTTGTAACCCCGCCGCGTCTTCGGGTTTGCATCCCCCCCCCTCCGCTATCCCACCCGTAACATTTTTCCATCTACTGAAGTGGAGTGCATTCAGCACCGCAGCTCTTCCTTTGCTGGCTGGCGGTACCACACGTCATATATATTTACAGCTGCCCAACTCCTTACAGTGGCGTTACGTGTTTTACTTTTGTGGCTTTTTTCCCTTCTTCAGTGCCCCCTCACTCTTTCACAAAGCTCGCTCGTTGTTTTATCGATACGTATCTGGTGTTGTGGTTGTTCCACCCCTTTTTTTTCATGTTGCTGTCGTTTGCTCGCTTTTTTTTTTCGAAGGAGGACATTCACCATCGCATGTTTTCCGGGTACGCGCCACATCCCCAAAGTTAACCTCAGCAGTGAGCGTACAACATTTGAATTCGAAGGCGTGGTTGAGAGAGAAGGCTCTCTTCCTCTGTGAGAGGTACGCACGGGATCACTGCATAGGTCATTGCGTTGTGTTAACCGTCTCCTTTATTTGGTTCCTGTTGGCACCTCAAGGGCGGGGGGAGACATAACGTCTGCACACTGCAGCAGTCGGTGTGCACTCATTGTTTCGGCTACAACGGTCACAAATTTTTTCTTCTTTTTGCAGGGGTTAGGAACATCAAAAAAAATAAAATATATACGTGTATATATTTATATACAAGTATATATTTCCCCCTCTCCCCTCCGCCCGCCCTGGTGCTCTATTTTCTTACCTTATCGTTTTTTGAAGAGGTCCGTTGTTTTGGGAGAACTCCCCCGCGACGCGTTTTTGTCGCGACCAAACCGTGTCGAACTTTTGACTGAGTGCTGACGTGCGCGTCAAAGGAATTTCTCATGGCCACTATTTCTCAGTACCTCAATGAGCGACTGAAGGGCAACAGCCCTGCGCAGGTGGTCGCCATCACCCTCGGCTGCGTCGTCGCGCTCCGCGTCACTGTGGATTGCTTCCGTGATGGCCGCTTGACGAAGCGCGGCTACCAGGCAGTGTGGCGTGGGATTCGCTCACTAGCGGACCCCATCATCCGCAAGGAAGTCAAGAAGGCCCTTCGTGGGGTGAAGATGCCCTCGAAGGAAGGCGAGTTCAAATCCCTAGTACTGCCAGAGAAGTCGACCCCCGAGGCAGAGGTACTGCAGTTGATCACCAAGCTGCACAAAGACCTGGACCTCGCGTACGAGGAAGGGGGCTTAAGCGGAGCTGTCTATCACGGTGGCAAGTCACACACTGCTTTCATGAACAATGTGATGGCTATCTTTCAGTGGAGCAACCCACTGCACTCTGATATTTTCGGTGCAACGCGCAAGATGGAGGCGGAGATTGTCTCAATGGTTCTCCAAATGTACAACGGCCATTTGCTTCCGGACGCCGGTGGCGCCGTGACCTCCGGAGGCACGGAAAGCATCATGATGGCCCTCAAGACCTACCGCGACTGGGGGCGCAAGACACGTGGGTTTGAGCGCCCGTCTGTGGTTGCGCCCATCACAATTCACCCAGCATTCGACAAGGGGGCGGAGTACTTTGGCATCAACCTCATTAAGGTGCCAATTGTGGAGGCGACGGGACGAGTGGATCCAAAAGAGATGCAAAAGTACATCCGGTACGACACGATAGCCATTGCGGCGTCGGCGCCAAATTTTCCCCATGGTGTGGTTGACCCAATCGAGGAAATCGCCGAGATCGCCTACCAGCACGGTATCGGCATGCATGTGGACTGCTGCCTAGGCGGTTTTATTATGCCCTTCCTCGAGAAAACTGGACGTGCGGCGCCAGTTGTGGACTTCCGCAACCGCGGTGTCACGTCCATCTCTTGCGACACACATAAGTACGGCTACGCACCGAAGGGAACCTCGACGGTGCTATACCGTTCCAAGGAACTACGGAGTTTTCAGTTTTGTTGCGTTGCTGAGTGGCCAGGTGGCATGTATTGCTCCCCTGCTGTAAGCGGGTCGAAACCAGGAAACGTGATTGCCGGCACCTGGGCAGCGATGGTGCGCATGGGCATGGAGGGCTACGTGGAGTGCTGTGACAAAATCGTCTCGACACGCGAGAAGATGACAGCAGAGCTGCGCAAGCTTCCTTTTCTCCGCATTATTGGTGATCCAACGGCCTGCGCCTTCGCTTTCACGAGCGAATCGATCGATATATTTCTTCTTGGCGACGGCCTCAAGTCACGGGGCTGGATGCTGAACAACCTTCAATTTCCATCTGGTTTACAGTTCAGCGTAACGCTGCTCCATACGCCTCCAGCGGTGGTGGAGCGTTTCCTGAAGGATGTAAAAGAGGTGGGCTGCGCCCTCTTCGCCGAACGCGAGAGGCTGATCGCCGAGGGGAAAACTCCGCCTACTGGGAAATCGAGCGGCACACTCTACGGCACGGCGCAGCGCATTCCGGATCGGTCTATAGTCAAGGATGTTCTCCGTGAGTTCCTCAACAAATACTACGAAGCGTGAAGTCTCTGACGAGAGTGTTCCTGGGTCTGCCGCACCGACAGCCACAGAAATCATATGGAGGCTTGCTTAGAAGTGTCTTTTTTCTCAAATCCGCAGCGGCTCATGGCGAGGGACGAATGGCGTGGTGCACCCCTTTTCGCTTTTGCACGCGGAGGCTGCTTTTGTGTGTGTGTGTCTGTCTGGAGGTCTAGAGCGTTTTCAGGCCACCTCTCCTGCTGTTGCCTTGACTCAGGAGTGACCTAGACCAGAGCATTGGTCACCTACTCCTCGTCGGACTTGGGGGGGGGGGGCACCCTCTTTGCTCTTACGATCTTTCAGTTTTCCACATTTGGTCTCCTTCCTGAAGAAAAAAAAATTAGAGAGGGAGAGGCTGTTCCCCCCCCCCCCCCCTCTCTCCCCTTTCCCTACTGATTCTCTTTACCTTTTTTTATCATTGAAGCATTTTTATGTATATATATATATATATATACTGCGCTCTCTGACGCGAGGACCTCCTGATTTGATCCCTTGATCTTTTTGTTCTGTCTGTGTGTCCGTCTGACTTGTGTTTTGGGCATTGGGGAAGTCGCGGTGTGACCCACCTCTGCCTTTTTTTACTTGTGACGCCCCAGTACCCGCCCCCCTTCTCTCTACCTTGTTCGATGAGGCTGTACTAATGGCAACTTTTCTCCCCTCCCACACACTCGGATTTCTTGGGGTTAAAAATCTTTTTTTCTGGCGAAGCATTCGCGAGTATTCCATGAATTCTTCCCTGCCCCCCCCTCCCCGCTTCTCCCGAATGCTGGAGGCGAACTCGACGTGTAGTGTCTCTGTGCAGCCCCCACCGTGCGGAAAAGCCCGGCAATCCCTTGACCATCACCAATGGCGAGTCATCTCTTGGGGCTACAGGGCCACAGACCGATAGGGAGTGGAGCCGGGGGTCCCTTTCCTGCTGCGTATGTGGGCAGCTGGACCCTGGATAGGGCGGCACCGGGTGTGGCGTGCGGCAGTGGAGCGTTTCATGCCATCGATATGGCATGCCATTGTGTTGGTGTGACTGGAGCGCATCCGTCCCCCGGGCCTGAGTGCTGAGTGGTGGTGAGCCCGAGACACCCCTCGAGGGGGTGGTGGTGGGGACAGTGAGCACGAGGTGGACGGCGCGGTAGGTATAATGAAAGTGTCTACGATGCGACCGGCGAGGCCGGGGTGGTGAGGGTTGGATGCGGGAAGGTTTCTTGGGCGACGGTGTGGGTTTCGCTGCAACGCATGCCCACCGCTGCATCTCTGCTGGCGAGAGGGGCCTGTGACAGCCTGACAGGAGTAGTAGTGTCTCCAGGTCACCTAGGACGTAGTATAAAGCTGTGGATCTGATGAACAACGATAGATGAGGCGGTTACGTGCTGTATTGCGGTTTTTCTGAATACGGCATCAGGCAGTGTTGTGGGCGTCAACGCCCGGTACTTTTGCAGCTCGTCTGTGAGCTGGAACGGCTTCGAGCGCCGCATTTTTGTTTGTTGGCGGTACAAAAATCACGGACTTCCACTCGCTTCCACGGAAGATGTGTGACTGTGAATAGCGATAGGAAAAGCGATAGCCGCGTACGCGTGCTGAATGGCGCTGACTGCGACGAACAACGAATCGAATGTAAAGGGGGAGAGGGAGGGGTTCAAATGCTGTTTCTCTGTCGCGGCTGTGCAAACCAGAAGCAGAAAAAACATTCAGGAATAGGTGTAAGGCTGGTGTGGCATTATACTCGCAGGAGGCCTTTCGCGGGTGCACAAGAGAGTGGATTTTGTGGTGACCTGCTGAACTATGCGCCTGGCCACTGCAGAGTCTTTCCCAGCTCGGGTGGACATCCTTCTGTCGTTCACAGCTCGCTTTGGGGGGCTTTTGCGCGTGTTAGTGTCGCAGCTATCCGTTGTTACTCCTCGGTGTTTTTTCCCTTTGTCTTGGCCATTCTCATGTTACTTGTTCCGGTACCGTCGTCTACATATACATACATGCCTACATACGCGCATGCACACACACACACACATACACAGAAAGGCTTGCTATCACACCCGTCGGCGTCCATTGACGTCTTTTCTAAGCGCTTGTGTGCTTTTTTTTCCTGCTCTTCCTGTTGTTTGGGTAGTGGGGGCGGAGCGGGAAAAGTAATGGTGAGGGTTTCATTCGTGGCAACGAGCTACTGTGTGTTCATCAAGTTTTTTTTTTGGAGTGCACCACGCCCGAAGGATTTGCAACAAGTCGTCCCACATTCGATAGACTCCAGTGTACCACAGAGACACCTTGAAGAGTGTTCCCCACCCCCTCTCTCTCTGTTGTAGGGGCCGCCCCATAGAGGATTGTTCAGCCACACATAGAGTCTCTTTCAGAAGAGACCACATCAACGCATTGAGTTTCCGACCGAGAACGAGCGGCAGCGTCTTTGTGAAAATATAGCGCCCCTCGCTCGCTTCGGTGCGATGCCGTTTCGCTTCCACCTTCGCGATCCACCATGCGATATCGCTTTTCTTTCCATCGTGGACAGTGAGAGCCTCTACAACGACAATGCGTCCCGCACGAGGGATGTGAAAGAGGCGACGATTCGCCAGATGGGCTGGCACAGTGTTGACCTACCGCAGGATTGGTTTCTTTCACGCCAGGCGCTGGACACTGTCCGCAATGTATTCGAGGCAATGCAGTGCACCATTCAGTATTTGAGGTACTGCTGCAAAAATGAGGAAAGGCGGGCACAAAAATCGATGGCGCAACTTCATCGGTGCGAGGAGGAGCGCGCTGCTGCCTTCGAGGAGCTTATCGAGCTGCGCGAGACTGTGGCGCTATACAAGCATCAGCTGCGCGAGCTGGGACGGGAGCGGCAACGTTCTGGGTCAATACGATCTCGCACACCTGTGGGGGGGGTGGAGGGGATGCGCCAGTGTGGGGTAAACGGGGGCACAGGGCAGCACCTGCCGTGTAGTTTTTGCTCGAATGTTTACCCCAGCCGGCATGCGCTCGAGTCGCACTTCCGCAAGCGACACAAGAGGTCAGAGGGGTACGCGGCAATGGCAGCTGCTTCTGCTGCAGTGTTGGTGGAGGAGCAAAAGCAGCAAGAGCACTCCGAAACCACAACTCCAGTACTCATTGCAACGCAGCAGGCTTCGTCTAGTCTTCCTTTTGTGGCCAACGCACCTATTGTGTATCACGAAGCCGCCGACCGACGTGGCGATCGCAGTTTGCGAGAAGAGATCAGTGAGCTTCGGCTGGTGGTGGCAAAGATGATAGAGCAGCAAGCAGAGCTCCATCGTGGTATATCACCAGCCTGTCTGGCCGCCTTACCACAGAAGTCCCCAGGCGTTGCTATGGCGGCAGTCGCACCAGGAATCGGAATGCAAATTGCAAACCCTCTACCTGGCCTGAAACAGCGAAGCAGCGCATGGCACAACGAGGATGTCGCCCTTCGTCTTCAACGAGAACTGGTGCATACCAACGCCCAGCTTCAGCAATTGAACAGCACCCTCGATGCTGAAGGCGCCAAGCATGACCGGGGCGCCGGTGATGGCGGTGGTGCTTTTCACTGGAGAGACCACACGCCACAAAGTCTACGGCAGGAGAAGCAACTTGGTCACCTGACAGTAGCGCCAAACGACAAAGCGCTCCCGCATCTCAATCTGCAGGACCTCCAACATCCTCCTTCCCTCAGTGATAGGACCGTCGACGACGACGGTGGCGCGTCACGGCGGAAGGGATACGCAGGAGATAGCCTTGTCAGTCTGTCCCCCATCACGCCCCCAGCAAAGGCAGTGGGAAATCCTTATCACGCCGTCGACAGCGGCAAGAACTCGTCGGTTGCACTCCAGCAGAACTGCGGGCACGGAGTTTCGTCTTTGACGTCAGGTGGTTATCCCTGTGGCAACCCCAGCGGTGCGCCAGACACACTCGAACCTACGCGACCAATCAGTGTACTTCGCAAAATGTCGACCTCCTCTTCATTTCCACTGAATCCGGACATTGGCAGCAGAGGAGGGGACGACGACATTGACGCGGCACGGAACCACGGCGGTTTGACACCACTGTCGACACCTCACGAATCGCACAGAGACACTCCCACGAGCACCGGTGATGGAAGCCCCATCGGCGTCAATAGTACCACTGCGGGGGTCAGTGGCAAGAAAACCGCGTCGCGGGACGCAGTTGGGCAGACGCGGGTGTTACCAGGCCTCTTTTCGCACAGTCAGCTAGGGGGTATGGAGCCCGCGGTGGCGATGGAACACTTGGGCACTGGGGGCTCTGTCTCGGCGTATCGATACGACTTTTCAGTGAGTGAGGAGTCGACTTCGCGGACGACTGAACGCCTCTCCTCCGCCGCCCCACGCGACTCGAGGGTGCCGCAAGTGGTGCTCCCTACTTCCCCGAAAGCAGACGCAACGCAGCTGCCACAGTCGGTGGAGGATGGGATAACAACAGGCTTGGAAAGTGCACATACCGCCAGCGCCACAGCCAGGACTTTGCAGCATCAGAGCAACATGGAGGCTGACGAGGATCTGGCACCGCGTAAGAGGATGCAAAGGTCCAGCGGCAGCGCGCAGAGCGGGGTAGATGGGGCGCATCGTCTGCCTATTCGACACATCGAGGCGGGTGATGAAGGGCAGGGCTCCACCCAGTTGAGGCTTGGTATCCAAGCGCCGCCGACGAGCCGTATTGCACCCATCGCGGCGCCGAGTCTTTCTAGCCGTGCGAAGTCTGATGTGGATCCACCACAGCGCTCGACCTCTCCCTTAGCCGCGCGCTCCACGCAACGCTCCCATGCGGAAATGCCCGGCAGCATGGTGACCGGCCCCGAGGAGAACAGTAGCAGCGATTCGAGTGAAAGTCCCTCCAGTCGACGGTACGGCCGCATCGCGCCCATTCAGCAGGTTGGTGTGACTGCCGGGCAGTCGGTTTTCGGCTCTACACCAAAGGTTATCCCGGTCGTGCAACTGGTGCCCGAGGCGTCGTTCAAGTCTCGCAAACCAATACCGCAAAACCTAGAAAAGAGTAAGCAAGGTAACGACCAGGGTAAAGAGTCGTCTCCCTATTCTGTGGTTTTAGCGCCGCCGCTGGGGTTAGACGGAGGCGTCCAGAACAAGATGCCATCGGTGCAGAATTCGCCCCCTAGTGGCGGCGAGGGCACTCGCAGGAGCAGGAGCAGTGGTGCGGGACATGATGCCGACCGTTACTCCGTGGCGATGCCACTTTCCGAGGCTTTGGAGCACGACGCTGTCACTGATGGGCCCTTTAGCATTCCTTTGGACACTACCCTGGAGGGGGAGAGCCCTCTAAGCGAGGTCGGCTTTGGTGACCCTGTCATCGAGGATGTGCTAAGCGATACGGTTCCTGACGTCACCCCTCCTCCGGTAAGTAAAGCACACACAACGCCGCTACGCACTGTAGGCGACAGAGACATGGGCGACTACGCAGTTGCCTCTCGTTTGACCAGCTCTCACCATTGGGACCTGGCGGATGATGGCGACCGAACACCAAGCCAGGCAGTCCCACCGAGTGCGGAGTCATTGTCTGGCGATTACTCCTACTACTCGTATTCTTACTCTGACGACGAGGAGTCGATACCTTTGCAAGACAGTGCTGCCGCTGAGCTCCACGCAGAAAATGCCCCCCAACCGAGTTCGCAGGAAATATCTGTTGCTGCCGAGAGTGTGGCTGTGACTCAATCAGCGACCACTTGGCATCCAGACGCAGGTCGAACGGTGCACCGTAAGGAGGTAGTCGCACACCCAGAAGTTGGCGTCAAGGTTGAGGACACAGGAGGGGTGGGTGCGGAAGCACATCGGAAACTATCTCGTGTCCGTAAGGGCGATACGAAGCCGTCAGGCGAGCAGTTGGGCGCGCCGCCCCAGAAACAGCCGCCACCAGCACTACTGCCCAGTCGCGAGAAAGAGACCAAAAATGATTCCAGCACCGCGAAACAGCGGCACACGTCGCCCATGTCCGTCCTCGCACCACAGGAGGCGCTGAAGAAAACGAAGAGACTCTTCAAGAAGTTATTTTCGAAGAAAAGCAGGTAATCCCCTGCCCTGTCCCGCCCTCCTCCCGCGCACGCGCGCGCTCGACAGGGCACCACCTACCGATGTTTGAAGTGGTGGAGTTTTGTTCACAAAATAGATGAGGCTTAAGGCGGAGGGATATCACCTGTGATACACACTGCCGTTCTACCACAGAGGGGGGGGGAGGGAGGAAGGGAGGGGAGGGGAGGGGCTGGACAAACATATCTTGCCGACGTTTCCCTTTTCGTCGGTCTCGCATAGAGGTGCGAATTTCAGCTTCGTCATGGAGGTGGGCTGTGCTTCAAACGCGCTACGATGAGTTGTCACTCTTCACGCACGCAGCTCTATGGTATTGTCCACGCCAAACAAACAAACCAAAAACAACAACATCATCCGATATATTCATTTATACATTTTTATACCGTCGCGTCGGTTTACACTGAGGTCGGAAAGAGGAAAGGAACGTATGGTATCCGCCTCTCTGTACGCCTTTCGAAGGGCACACACTCGCGGATGGCCGTTGCGGTTTCGACTCTATCGGTTCTTACGGTTTCACTCACGCTCGCAGCCAGGAATGGAGCGCTCACGTGTCTGTGTCCGTGTCTGTCTGTGAGAGTGTGTGTTTGCTCCTCAGGCTTGCTACACTTTTCTTACCTCGCTTTTCTCCCCGCGAATAGTTCACCAGCACCGAGATCCTTTATATGCTTGATACCCAACCGTTTGAGCCTTCTCATCAATTCTATGGATGACGAGACTCACCTTGGCCAATCTACACGTGGAGACCTCTGCTGCCGTTGTGTAATACTTACCCCTCTCTCACTCCCCCCCCTTTCTCTCTCTCCTTTCTGTTTCCCCTTTTTTTTTCGTTGTCGTCGTCGCCAGCCAGTTTGAACCGTCCTGGAGTTCTGCTTTCAAAATTCTCATCCCCAGCACCACTGCAATAGCTGATTACTTGGACATTTTCCTCATTCCATAACCCAAGCTACCCGTGCGTGCGAGATGCTCGAAACTGCCCTGTTGTGCCAGTGTGCGTGAAAGAATGTGGCGTGCGAGAGAGGAGGTGACTGACCGTCTTTTTCAATGGAGTTCTGTTCTCATGATGGAAGAAAAAATGGAGAGGGAGCGGGAGAAAAACAAAACAACAACAACAACAACATAGATCCAATAAGCGCAACTTTTGACAGGGTTTCCAACTTGCTCAACAGAGGGGCAAAAAAAGGTATTCGCCTTCTGTGTGCTCGCTGATTGTGCGAGCTCGTATGCCTTTCCGCGACGCAGTGACGTCAGTGCATCATCACTCATGCGCGCTAGGGGCAATGAACCGCAGAACCACCACCACCGCTACTCTTTCGCCGCCTCGGTGACACGACTGGATGTATTATCTGCACTCGTTTAACCTCTACACGGAAATCCTCTATTTTTTTCCCCATCGTTTTTCTCTGCTTTGCTGAAAAAAAAACACCTGCCCTGTTGCTGCGCCTCTACACCGTACATTCGGTGTGAGCGCACTCGAACGGTACTCACCCACCTTCACTTTGCATCTTCCCTCTTTGTACACAATTCTTTCTTCGTGACCCTCGGTGTTTTTTGTTTAGCCGCCGAATCCACGCCGCTTCGTAGAGCAAATATCCACTCACACTTCTCGTACGCAACACCCTCTTTTGCTTCACTCGCTCGCGCTTTCAGCGAACTCTTTTCCCCCCCTCTTTTTTGTAGCTGGGTTCCCCCTCCTTGCCTCTCATCCCCCGTGCGCAAATGCCCGCTTGTGCTGAACACACCGCTTTCGGCGCCGAGGACTTCAAGATCGATGGCCGCTTCCTCTCGAGTATGGCGTTCCTTTGCTCTCCAGACAAGCCCGTGGAGACGTCGACCGTGATTGGCAGCTACGCTGTGAATGAGATCTGCGTCTCTGACGCAGAAACAGCGGATATCAAGATGTACTTGGGCACGCTGCGCAGCGCTGGCCAGGCTGCGTACGTTAGAAAGGTGGCGGCGGAGATTCGCCTTGCTGCACGAGCGGAAGGCGATCAAGCTGCTGCCGAGGCCGCAGATGCCATGGAGGCGGAGTTTTGCCGCTTAAAGAAGGTGTTTTTCCCTCGCGTTCGCTCTTTCATTGTTGTCCGAGTTGATACGGGCAAGTCAGTGGGGCGCATTGTGACATTCCCAGACCAGATCTCTGATGACTACGGCAACAACCTTGAAGAGCGCTCTGAGCAGGGCTTTAACCAGCACAAAGTCAACCAGTCCCACGTTGCGGACGCTCTGAAAACGGTGTACATGGGCCATGGTCAGGGATCGGCATTGGCCCAAGTCTGCGCCTGCGCCTCTGGCCGCCAGGTCATCGTCTTCGACGGCACGACTCTCTCGGATTTGCTCGTGCACAACGCCGTGCAGCATAAGTGCGTGAAGTTGGAGCCGTTGGCTGATGATGAGGCTGAGGAAGATTGGCACATCATTCACTACCGCACCGAGGCGTCGGCCAAGAGGCAAGATGCCGCCGCCAAAGCAATCATCACTGCGGCACATAAGATCGACGCCGAGGAAAAGGCTGCCGCCGAGGCCGCAAAGGAAGCCGAAGCGAAGCTGAACGGAGACATCAACAATAAAGCAGCAGCAGAAGAAGAAGAGGACAACCTCGCTGAGGAGTGGCTCAAGAAGTGCGAGTGGAACACGATCGGCGGCATCATTCCTGCCGTGGCGCAGAACCGGTTTCTCCGCACTGGCCGCTACAATGCGAAGGCACTCAGCGACATGATGGTGGACCACACCGTCTTGTTGCAGGCTTCACACGATCCATACGCGTAGGAAAAAAAGGGGGTACATCCGGAACATGAGACAGGGGCAAGGCAAGTAACGCGTGGCGGTGTTACGAGTTCATGAGAAAACACACTCTTATTGAGTAGAAGGTAGCGCATTTGTGTGTGTGTGGTGTGTGGAGCATTGGGGAGGGGACTCCGCAAACGATGAGTATCAAAGGAGACACTGCAACGTGTCAAAAACTACAGGCGCGCTTCAATGTATTCTGTGAGGCCACACCCCAGCATGCCCAATTGAGGAGGAAGAGTAGTTCGTTCTTGAGCGCTCTCACCTCTCCCCCTTTCTCCTCCTCCTCCCACACCCACCACGCGCCTCGCGGTGTTGGTACGCCCTCTTCACGCGTCGCCTCATACACTCGCTCTCACGCTCGGACTTTTATGTCCCCCCCCCAACCCCGATCCCTTTCGTTTTTCCGCGTCCCCCACCCACCCACCACCACTTGAATTGCCTGTCTTTGCACTCTGCCGATCTGATTAAAGTTTTTCCCTTCGATGTTTTGCTCTCGTTTTTTTTCACCTCTATTGTACCGTTCTTTGTCTTTTTTCTTTTTTCTGGCGCTGGATGAGAGAGAGCGGGGGGGGGGGCGGACAGGAAGGGAGGGAGGGGGGCATCCCCATTCCACCCTTTATTTTTTCTGACCAGCCCCTCCCCCCCCCCTCTCTGATCATGTTAATTCTCTCTTCTTTTCCCCCGCCCCTCCCTGGCGGCCCCCTTTTCTTGTTCGCTTTTTTTCGTCGTTCCCCTTTTCCTCGTTCTTTCTCTATGAAAAGATTACGTATGGTTGCTTTTTTTTCTTTTTATACATACATAGTACATCCTTTCCTTTTTCCTCTTTTCGACGTTCTCATTTCTCTGTGCGTTAGCAGGAGAGTACGAAGCGGAGGCAGAAGACAGAAACAAAAACGCACGCGCATACACAACATGTATAATTGTATGGATCTCTGTTTCTACTCTCCCCCTCCCTCCCTCTCTATACATATATGCGCGTTTTTCGGACGAATCGACGTTTACAACATGCCAACGCACAGGCGAAAGAAAAAAAAATGGTGATGAGTACAAAACATGGAAAAACAAAGATGCGACGGTTCGAGACCTCAACCCCCTCCTCCCCCCCCCGACTTTCCTCCCCCTTTTCCGACATTACAAAAAGGAATAGAAAATAAAGGGATAAAAGGTCGACCAAGTATCGATCATCTTATGTTTGCTGAACGTCCTCTTTTGGTTTCCTTTCGTTTTTCTTTTGTTGTTGCTTTGTCGGTTGGATGGCGGCGGGGGAGGCTCACCCCTTTTTTGTTATTATCAATATTTTGTCTCGTCTCACTGTCAAGCTGGTCTCTCTCTCTTTTCCGGAGTGTGCGTGTGTGTGCATATGCCATGGTGCTTTATCTATTTCTATATGAGCCGATGACTCGGTGATGGCGATGGGCGAGGAGATTTTGAAGCACAGGAAGGGATAATGAGAAATGAAAAAGGCTGATCGAGATATCCCGTTTACCGGTCGACTTCTGCGGCTCCAAGCGTCTGCCTTCCTCGCCCCTGTTTGCTTTTCTTGAATTTGGCGACATACGCATGTGTCTGTGCTCTGTACGACTCGGTAAGCCTTGGTATATATATATATAGGTAGTGCATCAATTCACGTGAACCCCATGTCTCCCCCTTTTATGTATCACGTGTGCCGTATTTCCCTTGGCTTTGTAGGTGATGTATGTCCCCTCTACGCTATTCACGGCTTCTCTATTTCTATCACCTGAACACATAAATGTATATGTATATATAGGTGTGTGTGTGTGTCCCTCCTCCGCCCCCTCCCCTCTTCTCTCCCTCCCTCCACTCCGGGAAAAGTAAAAGCAGAAGGACCACATAAACAACCAAAACGACGTCAACAGCATCATCATAATTTTGTTGATTGCACCGTCGCAGCTGTACGCGTACACACGCACCTCGCAACGCTTTTGTGGGTTTGCTAGACAGTGTCTAGTAAAGGTGAAGTGGATGGGGCCCCAAAGAGGAGAAGGGGGATAAACTGATTGTGATGAAGCAAAGAACCAGGATAGTAAACGGGGAGGATAAAAGCGAGCACAAAACATTATCCGGAGGAATCGCACCGACACATGCGCTTGCCCCCTTTCAACACATACAAATGTGTACTCGCTTCTCCCCTGTTCTTCTCGTTCTCTCTCTTTTTTTATAGGGCTCTTTTGGTTTTTCCCTCACGTTTTTTTGTTGTGGAGGGACGGAGGTGTGTTTTTGTGCGGGTGTGCATGCGTGACTGTACTCGGACTAATATGTTTCCTCCCTTGTGCTCCTCTTCCCTTGACTATGAGTAAAAAAAGGCAGCATGGAGAAAGAAAGAACACCAATCCGCCCCTCCCCCTCCCCCTCCCCCACCCCCACTACGCCCCCTGTTCCACTCCCCCCGCTCTCTCTCTTTTCTGTTGATGAGTGCGCGAAGCCTATTCGTGACACTACATGGGGTAAAGATGAGGAAAAAAAAGCGCTTCTGCATGAATGGATGGGAAGCACCAGAGTCATCGCAGACCGGCGTAGAGGTGTATCGAGCGCCGAGGAGGAAACTATATGAGCGCTGTCGGCTTGAGGTTTACGGGGGGAGGCGGGGAGAGAGATTCACGTGTGTCACGCCAGAGCAGGGGCACTGGTGCCTTATCTCAGGAAGCGGCGTTGCAACCGACAAAATCCAAGGGTGACACGGAAAAGGAGTGCTTACACCAACACGTGCGAGGGGGCTGGATCCATGTTTTTTCCCTCTCATGTCCCTCTGTGGATGACTCTCCATTTTTGCTTTCCTTTCTTTTCGCTCTCTCACCGACATCCCAGGCGACTAGGAAGAGGGGTAGCCTTAGTATTTTCTCTCCTGTTTTTCGGAAGTAGGGGAGAGTGAGTGGGCAGGTGCTGCATGCAATACTGGGAGAGAGACGACCAGAGATTCACGTACACGTACACACTTTCAAAGAGGAAGGTGTCTGTGCAGACTGCGTGTGAGCAGCGCTGCGACAGAACGTGCCGGGCGACATACCTTACCACATTGGCCCTGCGTGTGTGTCTGTGTGTTGTGTTTTCCCCTTGGTCACACATTTTCAGCAGCATTCCCTGTTGACCATCGCATCTATCTCCCCCTCCACCCACTGCGGAAGGGGTGGGTAGGTGATCTCTTTCCCAAGGTCCCGCTTCACCCACACGCACATATCTGTACCGTGCCATTTCGACTCCTCAGAGGACGAGTGAGAGCGTGTAGACGCGCGCGCGCGCACGCACACGCACACGCACAGCACAAAATGCCCTCATATGTATACTTTTGTAGTTCAGTCGAATTGTGCTGCTAACTTTCACAGCGGAAAAGCCTAGGCGGCCAACTTCCCCTCGCCCCTCCCCACTTTGGAGAAAAGGGAGTGCACAAATCTTGCCTCACTTTGTAGCATCTTGGTAACCAGAAAACTCTGATATCTTCATGAGTCTTTTCCATCGGCTCCACGGCGCGCGCTGGTGTGCGCTGCGGCAGCAGAGACGGCGGTGCGACGGTGTGCGGGGCGTATTCGCCGCTGCCCCACTCGACCGCGGTGACTTGGTGTTGTCCGTGCCACTTCGTTACTCCTATATTACACATTTAGGATCCCCATGCCAACGTGGTGGTTCTTCGTCAGCTTCGTTCGAAACTGTCGAGGGTGCGCAGCTTTTGCGCCGGTGCAATCGCGGCGTGGCCTTGTTTCCGGAGTCGTGGGCGTGGCTGCAGAGATTCTCCCTTGACGCTCCCATCGAGCGTGTGTCGCTGAGTTGCGCCATCTCCTGCGAAGCTGCGCCCGAGCGCTCCTCTCGCGTATCGGGGGTGATGTCGCTTGCTCTTTCTCCGGTGGAGGCCGCCGTCGCGACATCTGTGGCACTGCGCTACTTTTATGCGCACGCGCTGCACCTTTCACCTGCGACGCGCAGCGCACATGGTATCGGCCCAGCACCACACGACTTGTCCGATCGGTTTGTTGCAGGTCTACCCTTTTCCGAGTACCTGCGATGGGGGCTGGAGTCTTTCTACAGTGACGCCTCCTCTGCGGAGGCACACTTGTGTCTTGAGCAGTTGTCCTGCAATCTCCGCGACGCTATCTTGACGCACGCCAGTAAAGTGGAATACGGCTTTCTGGACGAACGCCCGTCGTTGCTCGACACGGTGCTTTTGACAAGTCTCTACTTGGTGCGTTCTCGCGTGCTGCGAGTGCCGCTTTTCTCCAGTGTGCCAGGCAAACCAGATAGCAGTTGTTCTGTGTTCGCGCCAGGGCTGGAGTCGCTGAATCACTGCGGGGATTCACCGTCCGCGGCGGTTGTCGTTTCAGCGGCGCAGCGGTCCGTCGTGGTGCGCGCCATGCGGCCTATTGCTCGTGGAGAAGAGATTACGCTCGACTATCGACACACATGGGTGAAGAACCGAGAAAGTGCGCGGTATCCCTTCCAAGGCGGCACATTTCCTTCCGGGAATGAAATCTGCATGAGTGATGATTGGGCGGCGCGATACCTCATGGAGGTACCGGGTGGGTGAGCTCTCGTGAGTAGGAAAGTTGAGAGGGCCTGGACCTGCTGCTCTGGTCCAGTGGGCAACCCTGCTAAAAGCCTCTTGTGACGTCAGCTGTTTTTTGGGGGTACAACTCCTGGTCTTCTATGCAGTAGCTGACCGAACCCAACCCGACCAATGCTGAGGCGATGGAAAGGTGCGCTGCTTCTCATTGTTTTTTTCTCGCACATAAGTTAACCTACACCCCGTTTTCAGAGAAGCTCGAAGCGGCGGCAGGTGGGAGAGGGGGGGGGGGGGGGTTGTGAGGTTGTGGGGTGAAGCGGCTCACCAAAGCCAGGGGAGTGGCTTTGTTTAATAACGCCTTTTGTACTACTCTCGCTGTCTTGGTCTTCGACCCCCACCGCGGACGCGCGCGAACCTCGACCTCTCCCGTTTTGCACGCGATGTAGCCCGTTCGTTCTCCGCCGGCTTTGAGGTTTTCCTTTCCTCAGCGTCTCAGACACTGATTGCCCCCCACCCCCCCTTCTCACAGTCTTTATTGGGAATCTGCCTCACAAAGAAAAGAGGTTCATTCATGACAAGCTAGAGCAGGGACGCATTGGTGCTAGGCTCTGCGCACCGTGATGCACATGACCGCGTGTATCCGTGTCCAGAGAAAATCCCCTCGAACTGTTGTTCGCTGTTAGCCACCCCATTAGCGCCATTTTCTCTTGAGAAGAAAAAAAACCCGCACAGACAAGTACTGCGGTAGTGGAGGGAATCAAAGGAAGGCTGCGTAGTTCTCAATCGGGACACTCTTGATCTCCTAGCCACCGGCATGTGGTTCGTGGAAAATGTATCACGGCGCTCGCGGCACTTCGATGAGGTCAAATTCGCAGGAAAAGGGATTGCAGGTGGAAGGATGTGTGGGTCCCTCTTTGAGGAGGAAAGGAGCGGTCAGACATCCAATTTGACAGCGGGGCATCACAGAGTGAAGACGAGTGTCGTTTGTTTTCCATCTGCCGTTAAAAAGGTACGCCGACGCAGCTTCGCTCCACCCACTCTCCTCAGTTCTGCGGGGGAGTTTTTTTTTCTCCATCTTGATCTCTGCAGTATCGATAATTTTCATTTCCTCCTCCCGAATGCTGGAGGCGAACTCGACGTATAGTGTCTCTGTGCAGCCCCCACCCTGCGGAAAAGACCGGCAATCCCTTGACCATCACCAATGGCGAGTCATCTCTTGGGGCTACAGGGCCACAGACCGATAGGGAGTGGAGCCGGGGGTCCCTTTCCTGCTGCGTATGTGGGCAGCTGGACCCTGGATAGGGCGGCACCGGGTGTGGCGTGCGGCAGTGGACCGTTTCATGCCATCCATATGGCATGCCATTGTGTTGGTGTGACTGGAGCGCATCCGTCCCCCGGGCCTGAGTGCTGAGTGGTGGTGAGCCCGAGACACCCCTCGAGGAAGTGGTGGTGGGGACAGTGAGCACGAGGTGGACGGCGCGGTAGGTATAATGAAAGTGTCTACGATGCGACCGGCGAGGCCGGGGTGGTGAGGGTTGGATGCGGGAAGGTTTCTTGGGCGACAGTGTGGGTTTCCCTGCAACGCATGCCCACCGCTGCATCTCTGCTGGCGAAAGGGGCCTGTGACAGCCCGACAGGAGTAGTAGTGTCTCCAGGTCAACTAGGAAGTTGTATAACGGAGGAAACCTTGGTGAAGCAACAACAACAACGACAAATGGGAAAGCGTGAACAGTCTGACATTAGTTCTTCTTTTCCTCTCCCCTACAAGGTGTTTGTCCTTCTTCATGTGTTTGTGCCACCTTGTAGTTTTTTTTGTCTTTTTTTTGTTTGACGGTTCCCCCCCTTCCCCCCACAGACACACACAGCCCGTCTCCTCCCTGGGACTGTTTTTTTTTCTCCAGCTAAGAAAGCCGCGGGCGAGGAGCCCGTTGACCAGCATGGCCCCACCACCCCTCCCCGCTGCGCTGGTTCTCTTGAAATGCTGCACTACGAAATATTCCACCATGTGTGACCCCTATTATCATGCGTAGTTGCGTCTGAAAGCAGCGCCCCAGAGTGTGGACAATCCTCACTGCGGTCTTTTTTTTCCGCCCTCTATTCGGGGAAAAAAAACGATGAGGTGTCATCTGGTTTCTCTCTCCTTCTCTCACCGCGCATTATGGTGTTTTTTTTTTTCGCAAGTGGCGATATATCTGCACCATACGATGCACGCGAAGCTACTCGCACCACTGGCGGGTGGCCGTATTCAAGCGGCGCATAAGTTCCCGCAGTTGCATCTCCAAGCGGCACAGCGCTGGCTCGTTACACGGCACCGGCAGTGCAATCTCCCTCTGCAGCTCTTCCAGCCCAGCAGCGTCGATTTTGCTGGACGTGAGCTGGAAGCTGGTCGCATTGTGGAGGTGCGGGGAGATGATAACTCACTAGTGGCACTTGGTTTTTACGAGCCGCAGCTGCAGCGGGTAGATGTGTTTGACATGACTCCAAGCTTGTCAACAACGTTGCCGACGATCAGCGAAGACTCGTTCATGGCCCGCGTGCACGATGCGTGGGAACGTCGTCGTCGTATTCTCCCGCAGACACACAGCAACACGTATCGTATTGTTAACGGAAGCGCGGACAGCCTGCCGTCCCTTTTCGTGGATGTGTTCTCTGAGTGCTTCGTGAGAGTGGTGGCAACTTCATTCGGTGCAGAGCGGCTAGTGCCCCCTTTGCTTGACTTCCTGTCGCGCCGCGGAGCTGAGGATGTGCTTTTAGACACACCGACCCTCGGCGATGCAGTGCGCGCGTCACTCATAACGCCTACCCTCCCGCTTCCCCAGATATACGTTGAAGGTGGTGTGAGCCACATGTGGCTTAAACGCGACATGCGACTACCGTCGACGGAAAACCTTTTCCTAGTCAACACAGCCCACCGCCGCACCCGCCGCATGATGCGCGATGTGGGGAAGGGAAAGCGGGTCCTCACCATCTACGACCGAAGTGGGTCGGCCTCGATGAATGCGATCATGACTGCGAAGCACGTTACTGTCGCCCATCGTGAGGAGACGTATCTGGAGTGGGCGCGGGCAAACCTCATCTGCAACCACTCTGCCTCCGTCTTCAAGACATGCGAAACTGTGTGCTGTGATCCCGCAGAATTGCATCTGCGGCACCAACAGGACGTTGTGTATATGGAGTGTCATCCTAAATTCCTTAGTACCCACAGTCAGTGGGTGGCGCTTGTTCAGGCGCTCGCAACCAACAAAGTTATTGGTATTGGTACAATTCTTGTCTTGGCTCAAGAAGAGGCACCGCTGGGTGTGCGCGATCTCCTACCGCGTCGCGCGGTTTTTTATGGCGGCGACGAAAGCAAAGCGAACGAAGATCGTCCCATGACGCGCCGTCCTCTCGCTGATGTCATACGCGACGCGCTGGAGAGGTGTAACTTGAGGCTCAAGTTTCTGCGCGCATTCTCAGTCGCTTGCGACTACCCATTGCTGCCGGAGGAAGAGAGCCCATCGTTTTCACAAATATACCTTGTGGAGGGACCTGTGCTCAATCACGTTTTCCGTGCGCCACCTCCTTGCAAGCAAGGTAGAGACCATTGATAAGCCGCTGTAAG
Organism: Porcisia hertigi; assembly: GCF_017918235.1. Classification (NCBI taxonomy): domain Eukaryota; phylum Euglenozoa; class Kinetoplastea; order Trypanosomatida; family Trypanosomatidae; genus Porcisia; species Porcisia hertigi. The sequence continues at coordinate 1,010,262 of NC_090589.1, read as the reverse complement.
GTTATGCAGTATGTCTTCCTCGAGCGTCAGTCCTCATTCGAGGTGCCCCCCCCCCTCCTTCTCTTCCCCCTCCTATCCCTTCCGCTATGGTTCGATGGGTGGGGAGAGCTAACTCTGTTCCCTTTTGGCGCGCCTCAGCCGCGTACGCGCTCACACTGAAGCCATCGACTCTCTGCGTATTTGAGGATTACTGAGTTCTACTCACGCACATATTTTGTGGAGTAAAACATCGCAAAAAAAAAAACGAGGAATATAGACAAGGCCGTTGTGTGTGTGTGTGTGTACTTGCTGCCTAGGCTCTCTTCAAGTTTTTGTTTGGCTTTGCACCTGAAGGGTCAGCAGCGCCATGCGACAGTCCACTTCGCATTGTACAAGTGTGTCTACTTATATTCTCCCGACATACACCTCTTGGTCTCTTCAGGGGAAGGAGGGGTTTCATGAGCGTTGCAGATTTTTGCTCGTGAAGCCACTCGGGAAAGAAAATCGTTCATGGACTCCTTCTTTTTTCTTTCCTTCCTTCCTTCCCCTTGTCTGGTGTTGGGTAATTCTCTCAGTGGTATCAATAACAAAATTTGGAAAAAAAAGGGGGAAACGTATGTGTATATTATTTAGATAAGAGGTGTGCACACTCACGATCGCTTTGTCCTTCTTTTCTTTCCCTCCCCCCCCCCCCTTCTGCACGCGCCTTCATGACAGACTGGAGGACAGAAGCGTCGCGCGTTATTCGAGCCTTCGATGAAGCGCTTGGACGGCCCCCTTTTCCTGTGGAGGCTTCCGATGACCTTGTACTCAAAGCACACGCAGTACACGCTACAATTGAGACCGTCGTTTCGACTGGTAAGCTGAAGGTGCTTGACGGCGTAAGCGAGGTGACTACGACGCTGCCCGTCCTCTGCGCATCCCTTGCGGAGGGCTCACCAAACCGCACGCCGTGTTTGAAGCTTTATCGTCCCTTACTGCTGGCGGTGGGTGAGGTCATTTGTTTCTCTACCTATCCTATCTCCTACCTGCTGCGAGACGCTGAGCGCTTGCTTGCTCCTCGAGTGGATTCTGTGTCGATTCGACCATCTGTAAACTCCGCCGCTGCCAGCAACTCGACCGCGGCATGCAGCGCAGTGGCTCATGATGCCGCGGAGGTGGACAATGAGGTGACACTCTTCAGGTTTATGGTGCTCACGCGTACTCTCACACCAGCTTATATGCGAAGCTTTCTACGCTTGCCGGCGCTCGACACGGTCTCTGGTGGGAAAAAAGCCAACAAGAAAGCAGGCAAAGGCAACCAGAAGAGCCAAAAGGGAGCATCTTTTGGCGACGATCACGGTAACAAAGCCCCAGTATCTTCACACAGACCTGGATCCTTTGCTGAGGAAGCTCACGGTGTTGGTTCCAGAAACTCGACTGTCCCGCGCGCCCTCTTGCGCGCTATGATTGACGCACCACTCCCCGAAGAGTGCCGTGCCGTATTTGAGCTCTTTGTCGATAACACCTCCAAGTTTTTGCACTGCGTCGCAGGGGATGGAGATCTAGCAGAGCGTATATTGAATGTCTACGCGACTCGCATCGTTCCAAAACTGAAGCCGTCTTCTTTGCTCCCTTGCCTTGACGCGCCGTTGCTGGACTACTACGTTGACATTGTTGCAGCCTCACAGCATGCTAGATATGCCACCTTGCTCACCAGCCCGGAGCTCCGCAACGTGGCGCTCCAAACGTGGGACCTAGCACGTCTCCGCCGACTAGGCCGCGCAGCGGTCTCACGGAAAATCGAGGCCCACGATGCCATGGCGAGCTTGGTTGTGTATGTGTTTCTGTACCTCATCTACTGTAGTCTCGCCCAAGATCATATTTCTCCAGCCACTACTTTGCCGTCTTCCCCGAATGCTCCAGAGACGGAGGCATGCATCTCTGTCACTGAGACGTATCTGATTACTGCGGTCTACAAGGCAAGTAAAGCGGTGTTGTTTGGTGACGGAGTGCGGTCAGCATGCGAGGCGGGTGCTTTCGCGTACGCGCAGTCGAGGGCCGGTGTCCTCCTCGTAGAGGGTGGCGCTGCACCGCCTGCACTGGAACCCCTTCAGGTATTCGGCGCACTTCTTCTGACTCGGCCGGTAGCAGCGGCGCTGTGGCAAGGAGGCTTCGGGCTGCAGTGGGATGACACAGAGGACGTGAGGGCGACAGCGGGGGAAATCGCGACATCGGCGTCTTTGCTGGAAGCACTCGTCGTCAGTATCCTCGCAAATATTTCGAGAGGCCCACCAAACGAAGGCCAAGCGGTCTACTCATCTTCAAAACAGCAACAGAAAAGCACACAGGGTGGCCCTGCCAGATCGAAGGGTAAGCAAAGGAGAAGTGCTGGCGGAGGCGAGAACAGCTCTCGCACCGACGTCGTGTCGTGCTCACCAATTGGCAGACCACCCGAAGACGCTGCAAGGAATCCTCCTTTACCACCTACTCCACTTTCGGAGCTGCTTTCAAATTGCTGTATCTGTATGCTTTTGATAATACTGGCACGTAGAGGGACAGGTGCATCAGGCGATGAGGGCTGCACATCTGCTCACGCTGGGTACCCCCAAGGCGCATATCTGCTTGACTGCATTATTCGTGCGTACGCGTATCTCCTGCAACACCAGTCACCGCATCTCAACGCCGCCTTGTGGGACAACTTCAGCGTTCTCCTTACGTGCTGCATGTGGCAGTGGGCATTAGCTGTGTCGTGCGGAGACACCGCAGCCCTCGAAGAGGCCTACTTGCCGTCCATGGAAAAACTTTTGAGTTCTCCGCGGACGACAACTGTGCTGACGGCACTCACAGCGGATACAGGCAGCATTTTGTGGTTGTCGCCCCTCTTGCTTCCCGCCAGCCTCTCGCAGCAAGACTCTTCGAATCCGGCCAGGAGGGTGCTGTCGCAGGCGCTATGGGGTTCTCTCTGTCGTCCGCTGTGGATGGCTGTCGTGCATGCCGCAGTTAGCGCAGATAGCCCGGGCGGAGAAGCGACGGCACCTGAGCAAACGCCAAAGGCTGTATCTACGCCTTTGAAGCGGCAGTTACACCCCGTGTGTGATGGCTTCCTGCTCGGTGTGCTGTGCAGCCAGTGGAGTCACGCCGTCCTTGCTGACGTTGCGGAGTGCCTGGCCGCAGCTACAACCCGACGTGGCGATGGGGCATCCCTGGTAGCTCGTCTGTTTCACATGTGTGCCGACGACGCATGTTCACGTACGGTTGCGAAACCCCCAGTTTGTGGCGTGACGCTGGAGTATGTTCCCGCTTCGCTCTTCTCGCATGGGCTACATTGTTTCCTGAGTGAGGTGAAACGGTGCCAGGAGAAAAACTCCTGCACTGCCGAGTTGGCCAAGCAGCGAGAGTGTGAAGAGAGTCGTCAGCGTATACAGGAGAAGGTAGAGGGCATTCGCGCACTAGCCGAAGCCGACCGTATCTTCCACGAAGCAGAAGAGGCAAGGCGCGCTGCAAGGACGGATGCGCAACGGCATGTGCGAGAAGAGCTGGAACGCCGACGTGCTGCACATACTGCTCGCCTCCGCGATGAGGCGGCGGCACTGGAGCGAAAGCGGCTGGTCGCACTCCAGACACTCCAGCGCAAAGCGGAGGAAACCCGCCTAGAAGCAGAAGCGGCGCGGAGGCGGCGCTTTATGTCTTATAAACGCCGCCTGGAAAGCGAATACCGCGTGTCGACCTTCTTGGAGCATCTGCAGTTATCCTCGGCCCGCGTGATGGAGGTACGGGAACAGCTGCGGACGGTAATGGACCGCATTACGCCAGATGACCTCCTCGAGTATTTAGTCTCTGGAGTGGCAAAGGTGCCTGCGGACATGCTCGACGACGCCGACGACGAGCGCGTGGACATCGCACACACGACTGCAGATGGGGACACCGTTGTTGGTGACAAGCAGGCACCAGTGGGTGAGTTGAACCCAAAGCGGAAAGCGCCAGAGCCTGTGGCGCACCTTGACAGACCCTTCGAGGAGTGCCACGGTTTCTGGGCAGATGTAATGGATGGTGCCTCGATCAATGCCAGGACTGCACACCAGGATGGCGCGGGCAGCAGTTCTCGACCGTTAGGAGAGGTCGGCGCAGCGCAGCCGATGGGAAAGGTAGACGCCCCAAGTCCTGCTACAGATCGCATCTGCTCTTTCCACGCTCGCATTGCACCCTTGATGGATCTTTTCTGCTACGATGACGGAGATGAGTTTGGCCGCGTCCCTGATAGGCTCCCTTATCTTCGTCTGCGAACGGCATCTCGTGTGTGGCCGGCAGCAAAGATACAGTCACTTGGGTTCACAGACGTTCACGAGGCCTTTGGGCGGATGGGAGAGCGTGGCCTGGTTCGTCTTTACGACGGCGTTGTGCAGCTTACTCTTCTGGGCTTCCGCTATCACTACCCGTTCCACAACCCAGAGGGAATGCTGGAGGTACTCCTTCGCGAAGCCCAAGAACATGCCCGAGCGCTAGCGGGGGCGCGGAGGAGCTCACTGACCCACAAGGACGCTGGCGATGAAGGGAGCGAGAGTGACAACGACAGCGTGGTTGACTGTAGCGAGAGTTTGTCTCTCAGCGAGGATCGACTACTGCCAGAGGTCGAGTTCGGTATTTGATCCCCCCCCCCCAACTCTGCGCTCGGCTCACTGCTGCCCCGGGCCGCTCTGGCTGCTGTTGTTTCTCCACACGAGGTACTTGTGCGAAGATGGAGCTCGACGAGCGTCCCATCATCAACGGATCAAAATCAGCGAACGGTATCACTTGCACGATGTTTTGTGTAGAAGAGGGAAGATCGGAGGCGGGGTACGAGGGAGGGGCGAGTAAAGTATAAAGCTTTTAGTCTGTCCCCTTTGGTGAGCAGCAGTTTGATGCTTTCACATCGCGTAGCCTGCGATACCTGTGGGGGGTCTGGCTCCTGTCTTCCCATCCCATTGCTCCTCGTCATTATTATTATTGCGCCGCCGAACTGCCCTTCCCCCTCGCCCCCCCCCCCCCCCCAACCACCACCACTCATTGCGCACTTCTCCATCCTGCCCTTTCATTTTTTTTCGTTTTTGTCACGGTGCCCCTACTATTCTGTCTCACCGCACCTTCCATGCTCGCATTCTTCATCGATTTCAGTGCCACGAAAGGCACGCAGACACACAAAAGGAATCCATGCAGCATCGCGTGTGAACCAGCTCATTCATCCCCCACCCTCCCACGAAGAAAACTCATCCATTTTGGGTTTGCACGCATACATTGCTCTCTTGCTGGGCACAACTCGTTTTTGTTGGCTGCACGATTGTCTTCCCCCTCCCCACCCCCTTCCACCCCCACCACCCCCAAACCACGGCGCTAAGAAGCAGCTATTGTGAGAATGTCATCAACGGCTCCGTCCTCACCGGATTCACCAGAGCCATCGCAGGGCGGCAGGGGAAAACGCCTGCGGGAAAACTGGACGTCTCAGCCATCGCATGACAGCCACGCACCACCTCCCCAAAGTCACCCAGAGGAGTCGATTCCCTACCTCGCCACGATCTCTATGAACCAAGTGGGTTTCTTGCGCGCCAGAAGGTGCACCAGGGATGAAGTTTCTGGTGTTTCACTGCGACCTCGTACGGCAGAGAGCGAGCTCGGAAAGGGAAGCTCTGATGGCACTGCTGCAGCGTTTACTCCGGAACTCTCGAAGACTCTCCACTCTGGAACGGCGGATGATATCAGCTATCTGGAGCAGATGCTAACGGAGATCATGGAGGCCGCCGTGACGGTTGCCAGCACGAGTCCGTCGCCGCGATCATATACAACGCAGCAAGATGGAGAAACGCTTCCCGCGTGCGCGTATCTGCTGCGGACGTATCTTGGAATTGACACGGGCACCTTCAAGCCTCGTCAGCAAGAAGTCTGTCTGTCGATTCTCGCTGGTGTCAACACGCTCGCCGTGTGTCCAACCGGCTGGGGAAAGTCGCTTTGCTACCAGTTCCCTATGCTTGTGCACCGTCTGCTCTTCGAGTGTCGCTACGCGCGCTGGTGCCTGCAAGCGACACTTCCAAAGGCAACACTGCAGCAGTCATGTGAGACAGCGATCAAGGAAGGGCAGACGGGAGACGAGAGGTCTGTCGGGTCGCTCCCACGCACAGCCCTGCCGGCGGACCTGTTCAGCCGCTTCTGCGTCGTCGTCTCTCCTCTTCTAGCGCTTATGGAGGATCAGGCGGAAAAGATTAATCGCATTCCTCACTTGACTGCATTTGTGTTGTCCTCGAAGGTCAGCGCTGACAGTGAGGAACGGGTGTTTAGCCAGCTTGAGTCCCCTCTATGCCCGCTCAACATTCTGTTCGTGTCGCCAGAGAAATTTATTGCCAGTGTGCCTCTGCGGCGCGTCCTGCATTCCCAAGCGCACCGGCTGGCCCTGATGTGCGTGGACGAGGTCCACTGTGTGTCCGGCTGGGCATACGACTTCCGCCCCACCTTCATGTATCTCAGCCGCGTTCTCCATAGCCCACTCCTGGCTGTCCCAGGGGCATACGCACACGAGAAGCAACCAGCGATAAACGCGGGGGAGGCGCTAGCGGCTGTGCCGTATCTGTGTCTTACTGCGACGGCCACGAGCGCCGTGGTGCGCGACGTTCAGGCGAGTTTTAGTATCGTGCGGACAGTGACATGCGGTAATCGGCAGCGTGAGAACCTTCACCTGCAGGTGACAGATCTCGCGCAGCGTCATGCGTCATTCCACCATCTGCCTCCGCCCTCGGGTGAGGTGGCGGAGGTACATGAGCCCTCTGCACGGGTAACCCAGGACGCTCTCCTGGAGGCGGTGCAGCAGCTACCGAAGCCGATGATTGTGTACGTACAAAGTCGCGCAGATGCGGACGCGTTGTCGGGGTTACTCTCCTCCAAGTGCGGCCAACCCCGCTCTCTGTCGCACTCGGCGGCGTCAGGGGACTTCCCTGGCGTGTTCCATCCAGCGCGGTACCCGGTTTCAGGTGAGCAGTGCGGCTTAAACTGCCACGCGGGAGGGGATAGCAGCCACGAAAAAGGGAATGTAGGGGAAGCTGAAGCACCACGGGGCTTGACGGCTGGGATGGTAGTCCGCTGCTATCATGCGGCTTTGACACGGACCGTGCGAAGCACGACCCAGCGACAGTTTCTCGAAGGCAAGATTGACATACTTGTGGCCACCATTGCGTTTGGCATGGGCATTGACAAGGCCAACATCCGCAGCATTATACACGCCTCCGCACCAAGCTCTTTGGAAGGCTACGTACAGGAAATCGGGCGCGCGGGCCGAGACGGTGCACCGAGCATCTGCCGTATCCTCTACAACCCTTTCGATTTCTACGCGCTCCGGTGTCGGCTATGGAGTACGCTGCTTTCACTGTCAGAGATGCAGTGTATTGTGGGTGCTATCTTGTCATGTGCCACTACCCGAGTTGGGCAGCGACTCATGCTGGTCTCCGTCTCCGCACTTTCAGCAGAGCTGGGGTTCACCACAGAGACCATCGAAACGGTTCTCTTCTTGCTGCTTACTGCGACCGGCGCTGGCGCTTCACTTGAGGATGGGTCCCCTTCAAGCACACGATCTTCTTCTCTACCAACCCCGTTCAAGAGTATATTGGGTTCCTACCCGCTCGGCTTCAAGGTGCTCAGTGTCCAAGGCGGGGCGGAAAGCCCCCGGGATCCCGCCATGGCGGCCCCGCCTCAGAGTACCCCGATTCTCGATAGTCCAAAGTTGGTGAAGCGACGGCGCACTGTTCTCGGCGCAGCGACGCGCGGTTCCACTGGCAGTGATGGTGTTGCGCTTCTCCTTCGCCAACTTGGGGCCACGGACGCCGTTCTGGAGCTATGCCGCGTGACACCGAACATGTCGAACCTAATCGAAGTGGCGAACAGGCTGTCAATGCCACTTGCCGAATTCCAGCACCGCATGCAGGATTTGGTGGCTAGCGGCACTGTAACCCTCGCCAAGTGTGGCACATCCCCAGCTCTTCTTCTTGAGTTGTCAGAGTCGTTTGCCGAAGCAGCGAGTCCAGCCACCCAGCAAGCACTCGCCTCCCACATTTTAGCTTTGCACCGCGGTCGTCTGGACGTACAGGTCGCTGGACTTCGGCGCATGTTTGGTGTTCTTCAAAATCCCTCCCACGATGCAATCGCCGCTGAGCTTAACAGGGGCCCGGGGTCCAATAGAACGACCCTCGGACACGATAGTGTCTCCTGGAAGCCACCCGGTCAAGCAATGGGTAAGTTGAGGGCGGTTTCTGTCGTGAACGCGTTTGTCGAAGAGAACCGCCTCCGCATTCACTCGACGTACGAAGCGCTGCGCGCATTGCTGGGAATTCGCCCGAAAAGTCTTATCCAGCATGGCAAGTACGCAGGTCAGCTTCCTCTGGCGCAGAGCTGGTACGTGAAGTCCCCATACTTTGGGGCACTGCGCACTTTCGAGCTATCCTGGGTGCTTCAGGTTCTGGCACCCCACCAGTTGGACGTGCCGCCACCGAATGCTTCAGGGTAGTGGTAGTGGCCAGCGCTGTCGTAGGGGACTCCCCCCCCCTCCCAAAAAAAAAAAGTAAAAACTGAACGCCTCTGGAACAGCAGCGTTATTGGGGGGGCAGAAAGGTTCGCCGCCTCTGCGTAGCAGGGACCGTCATCACAGTATCACAGAGTGGTCGATACACAATGGGTGTGTCCTCGTTATTTTTTTTTTTCGTAATTGATGTGTGCGGCCCTTTTGAGCCCCTCCGTGCTTCACACGAGCACCTTCATCCCCCACTGAATCCCTCAAGTCTGCATCGGGTACGCAACACGCATGCCCTTTCCCTCCCCCCCAGTTCCGCCTCTCTCCTGGAACCTTTTCTCCTTGGTGTTATTGCTGATGCGTACTCTCTCTTTTTCTCTTTGGCCTCCGAGATTCTGATCTCGTCTACCCCTTTCCGTCCTCCTCATGACCACACTCCTCACTTCACGCGCTCTACGGGCCTACCTGGAAGGCCAGCACACACCCTGTCATTGTTCTTCTGTCCCACCAAGGCTAGATTTTTTTTCCTCCTTTAGTGGTGTGGGCTCTCTGAGAACAACTCATCTTTTTTTTTGACACTTGACTTTGCTGATTCGCTCACCACGTCTCTCGATGCAGTTCACATGCCGTGCAAAATCACGAATACCGACCTCCGGGTCTTCCACGAGGCGGGCGTGATGTGGCTATCTGCAGTGCGCTTTCATCAGAGCAGGTGGACACGCTGCGCCGTGCTATCGGCCGGGGCTACCGGTATCCCAGTCCGCTCAGCAAGGTCGCTTCCCAAGTCTCCAACACTGGCAAGTTCTCAAAGCGCCTCCGCTGTTGGCAAAAACTTCCAGAGTATAGGGGGGGACCATTTGGAACTCCGACTTGCCCAAGGTTGCTGCAGAGCTGACGTACAGCCGCACCAGCCGCCTGCTTCCATGGCCAACATGTTCATGAAGGAGCCCAGGACGAAGCAGCACACCTCATGGCGTCAGGATGCACCCTTCTAGAATGTCAGGGGAAACCAGATCGTCAAGCGCCCGGATTCCAGCTAACCCGGTGCCCGGAGGACAGCACAATGGGGAACTCGTTGTTGGGTCACACAAGTTGTCGTGGATGATGCCCCGCAATTTCAAGGATAACGTCGCTAAGTAGTTCCCCGAGAGGGGTGCCTGCCCGAGGCACCGAATAACGAGAAACCACGAAGCAAAGGTGCTCGTCGTTTCGTGGTCTTTTAAACCTCGGGGGCTTCTGCTCCTTCAGCGCCACCCCGATGCACGCGGCGAATATGATCGTCGGTGCTGCGGCGCGCCCTGTCTAGACACCGCGTCAATGGGCGACTTCTCCTCTGCTCCCGGTGCTCGAGAATGCGACTGAAAAGATGGCGCCGGGCAGCCCGCTGGAGCACTCGCTTTTCCCTCTCGTCTATACAGGAGATTCAAGGTTCTGAGGGGTTGTCTTTGGACAGCTGTAAATGAAAACAGTGAGCCGGGGGAGGAGGGGGTGGGGTCTGAAGAAGCCTGGCAGTGGAAGGGTGCGGGAGAGAGTGGAAACGGCACAGTGGCCGAAAAGAGCCCCCCTTTTCCTCCAGAACCACAGCAGTGCATGAAGGGCCGCGCGTCCTCCTCACGGGCTCTGATAATAACAAAAAAAAAGACAACACGTGCTCTTGTATGGTAGTCGCATTGGAGTATTTTTCGGCTGTTTTTTTTTCTTTTCCGTCACCCCCCCCCCTCCTCCCATTCTCGAATTTCTGCTATCGTTTTTTCCACCTTTTCCTGATATTTCCTCTCCGTTATTGTACTTTTCTATGGGATACACATGCCTCCTTTCATGAGCTTTTTTTTTTGAGGGGGGGGAGGAGGCCAGCGAGGCCACCAAGTAGTGTTTAATTGACGCATCGCTCTCCCTCCCCCCCTCCCCCCTCCCTCTTGTCTAGTAGACTTTTTTTTTGTGTGTGTCCGGCAGTGGTGTGATGAATGGATGGACATACCTACATCAACACAGATGTTTTCGGGTATACATCTTATATGTATATGAACGGATACCCGTATCTTCAGCAAAACGCAAAAACCAAAGGGAAGAGGGGGGTGGTGGGCGGTGAAAGGCACATGCGAGTCACCGTGCGCAGATAGTATCGTTGAACCTGCGTGGTGTTTCCCGTGGTACAGCAGTAGTGGCTTTGCCTCTTGCGTTTCTCAGGACACTTTCCTCATGGACTGGGTCTGGTCTTTCCCAATCCCCCCTTCCCTTCCCGCCCCGCTCTCCCTTGGCCAGAGGTGGATATGGTGTTGTGCACGACAACAATGGCAATGTCACGTGCGTGATACTGCCGACGCCCTTTTCACAAACGCCTAGCCGCTCCTTATGAATTCTGGCCCCGTACCCCTTCTTGTTTGCACTTGAACGCTCTTGCATGATCGACTCCGGTGACCTTTTTTTTGTTCTCCCCTCCTCCCCTCTACACACACACTCACACGCACAGAAACCATATCCCTTCGTAAGGCCGTGGTGGTACTTCTCTAAGGGGGGGGATCACACAAGCAGCCCCGTACAGAAGACAAACGAAGACGAGTAACCACGCAGAGCAAAGCGGTAAAGACCCCCGCCCCAAAAAAAAAAAAACGACGGCAAACGGACCATCCGCTGGAATCTCAAACTCGAGCCTCCGCCTGTCAGCAGGGTCCCCGTGAGGCGAAGACACGGATAAGTTAGTGGAGTTACCTACCAGACCCTGTTTCTTTGCATTTCTATCGCAGGAAGGATCTGTTGCGCCATCTACCTAGAGCTGCACGGCTTGGATGTGCATGCGCGTGCTTCTGTGTGACAGCTATAGACCAAAGAGGGAAAGCAGCATCTGAACAAGGCACTTCTAAGGAGGTATTGAATTGTCGCGGTCACTATTTATAAGTATTGCAGAAGGCGTTACAAATAAATAGACCCCCACCCACCCACCCACCCACCCACCCACGCACACACACACACATGCACATATATATTTATGCTCACTGGTCTGCACTCTATACGTTTCATTGTGTATCGTGGCTCTGCAGTCTGTAGCGGGATTCACTCCCTCTCTTCTACAACTTTTTGGGGGGCAGTTTGCGCTCCACTTGGTACATTGCGCAATCACGGGTATGTTGCGCCATCGATGGCCTCTCTGGGCGGCGACCGCTGCGACAGCGCCCACCAGAACGGGTGAGTTGGCAAACAGCTTCCATCCTTCCCCGTCATCATCTCTCACGCACGCGGCGGAGTGTGTTTCACCGATGCCGGTGTATTTGAAGCCATCGAGCAGCCCACGGCGCAAAGCCAGCTTTTACTTCCCCCGCATGCGAGACGCGTGCCTCCCGGCCTACGCGTTCCGGCCCAGTGCACTTGGCTCGGCCCTGCCACTATTCAGCATCACCTCTCCCTCGTGTGAGTACTATGCCCTACGGCTGCCGCTCTTGAAGGCTGGATTCCGTCGTGTCCCACCGGAAGCCCGCGACATTGCCAGCAACCTCGTGTGGGGACGATCCATGCCGTTCTGTGAAATGCTGCGCCGCGGTCAGTCAGCGCCCCTACTCGACTTCCCCACGACCGGAACGGCTGAGCAAGATGCCTACGTGGAAAGGCTGCGCTTGACACACCCTCAACAGCGGTACAACCACTTCCCTCTGAGTCACGTCAACCTCGGCTGCAAGCGAGGAATGGCGGCGAATGTGCGCCGCGCCTTTGAGGAGGCCATGCGCCACGCCTCTACACCAGGAGAACGGGAAGCAGTGGAGGCCCGCTACAGGTTTGTCCCACGCACCTGGTTCTACCCGCAGGAGCGAGAGAGTCTGTTGGCGGCCATGAAGGCTGCACCAAGTAACCGGCACTTTATCTGGAAACCGTCTCGCGGCAGCTGCGGTCGAGGCATCTTGATCTCGCAGGCCGGCGCGGAGCACGCGCCCACATGGGAGCGCATTATGGAGGAGATCAAGTGCAGGTCCGCCTCGAAGGAGACGCGGCGGCTTTTCAGCAGCTACGTTGTCCAGGAGTACATTGAAAATCCTTTCCTCGTGGAGGGTCGCAAGATGGACCTACGCCTGTATGTCGCCGTGACGTCCTACAACCCACTAACGATCTACTTGCACGAGGAGGGACTAGTGCGGTTTGCAGCTGAGCCGTACACGGAAGCGACCGTCAGGCAATCATCAACCAGTAATACTCCTGCCAGCGAGGCGGGCGACAGTGCTGCTCAGCTAGCTTCGGTGAGTAGCACCCGTAGTACGACATGTTCGGACTTCAACACAAAGCACATGCGCGACCGCTTCCGCCACTTGACGAATTACTCGGTGGGTAAGCGCTACACAGTCATGCAGCATCACAATTGTTCTCGGGCACCCTTGACAACAGACACCGATGCGATGGAGGGGACTGCAACCTCATCAGAGAGCGCTGCACCTGGACCTGTGCTCAAATGGTCGCTCTGGAAACTGTGGGACTACATTGATGCTCACAGCACCAGTGCGGGTTCAAGTCCCACAGGATTCGCCGCGCCCCGCCGCGCCTCTGATGGACTGCTGGAGGAGATAGCCCAGCTGATTACACGTACCCTGTTTGCGGTGCGACCTGTAGTCGATGATGCTGTCAGGCGCGTGTCCATGCCGGGCAGCTATTTCGAAGTCTACGGTTTCGACGTGATGCTCGACGCCGACCTAAATCCGTTTCTGATCGAGGTGAACACGCTGCCGTCACTTGAGAGCAGCTCCGCCTTCGACTACGCAACAAAGACAAACGTGGTGGCCGATCTACTGAATTTGGCCATGTTAGAGCCGTTCGAGCGAAGGATTGAACCGGGAAGCACCTTGTGGAACTCATCTCATCTGCGCGAGGACATGCACCGCTCGCCTGGGGCACCGGAGCAGGGGCTTCTCCACGCGGCCCGGATAAGCGACGGTAACCTGGACGCCTGCGGTGCTCCTAACCTCACTCGCGAGGACGTGGAGCTGCGTTTGAGGGACGAGCTGGCCTACGCGCGCGGATTCCACCGCATTTTCCCTGCAAAGGAGACATCCCACTCGTCTTCACAGAAAATCGATGTGTCCACCGCGGGCAGCTTCTCAGCGATGTTGGATCCATCGACTAGTCGTCAGCCACTGGATTCCTTGGCAACGTGCCGCTCCTACCAGGCAGACTTACGCGCCTACGAGCGGGAGGGTTTAACCGAGAAAGACACTTGGGCATTGGCATCGTAATCGACTCCCTCTGCTTCACGGACGCCCGTAGACACACGGGCTCGTATCCACAGCCACGATACCCCTTACTGAGCCTCGCTTTTGCTGCATGTGGCTTTGCCTGCCAACGTGAGCCAGGAGGGGCACGGAATCACCCTTAGGCGGGACCGAAACATGTAGCGGAGCGAGGCGTTGTGTTTTACAAGTCTACCAAACGTTTGTCATTTCCCGTTTGTATGGTGGGCGCACTGCTCAGAAAAGATGGAGATCTTCCAGTAGTACAGAACACTCGATAACTTTTTGGGGGGGTTCTCCATGACAGGGCGCGTGAGGGGATGTGTATCGATCCCTGTGTGTGTGTGTGATGTTGCATGGATTCCCTTTTCGGAGGCTTCTACGGGGGATATGCGTTCCACACGTTTCATACCAGAAGAGAAGTCCGCCTGTTTTTCGTGGTGCCCTCCCCCCCCCCTCCTCTTCCCCTAAAGCCTATCATTCCATCATTATAAAATAATCCACAGCAACACGTACACACCCTGACGCGCAACTCATCTGCCTTGGCTTCCTCCAGCGCTAATGGCGCGTGGCCAAGAATGTGACACACCACCAGTCGGTGAGCCCAGCAGTGGGAGGAAAGGGGTGGGAAGCAGGCTTCTCTCCCCTCTTCTCACACAGACTCTTTGCTCAGCCCGAGTGCCACAAGGAGGGTGTGAGGGGAGGGGGGGTGGCCGGGGGGGGGGGGCTTGCTAACTGTGGCCCCTACTTCCCCCGGTGTCGCAGGGAGCGGCAGGTGTCGGGATCACAGGCCCGCTTGTGCCGTGACCAACAGGGTTCTTTCGCGAACCTGTAGCAGCAGGAGCACGTCTCTCTTCCGGGCGGCGGGGGGAGGCGGGGGCTTACACGCCTTTAGGTGGAGCGCATGGCCTGACATGGTGGCCAATTGCTTACGCAACTTCTACGGGAGGGGGGGGTCAGAAATCGTCCCTCTACAGCGCCAGTCCGAACTTATGCGTGGCTGTGCACGAGGTCGGCGTCACTGTTCTTATGGCCATGTTGGTGAGGATGAGCGCATTGTCCTCAGGTTTCCTGAAAGGTGGAGGAACTGAGCCCGTTGTTACCGCGCACGGAGAGGGCTCCCCAGCATCTTGACTTCAAGGTAGCTCTAGAATTGGTCCCTCGCGAGTGTGTGATTTCGTGACGGAAGAAGCGAGGGATGGATACAAGGGTACACTAGACGTCTCCACAGGTGCACTTCAACGGGCCTGTTAGGGATGGGGAAAGGGGTATTAGTGTTCTGCAGGTGCGTAGAACTGTGCATGAAGCTTTTTGAACTGGTCCTCACCTACCGTCTCGCTCCCAGGGTGTGAATGGGTCCTGCTGCTCCTTTGTTCCAAGTATACATCTCCGTCGCCTTAGTCTCTACGCCACAGCGGGTCGCTCTCCCATTCCCCCCTTCCTTCTTCTCAATATAGGGGAATCTGCCGTACCGGTCAGGTTCGCGTTTTCTTCCAGTCGTGTTATCCCTTTTTTCTCTCCCATACCCTCAGAGACACCTGAGCCCCCCTTTTTCTTCTGTTGAGTCCGTGTCCACGTACACAACACGAACGATAAAACAACGCAAAGAAAAAAGAGAAAATATGTGGGGTGATTTTCATCTGCGATACACGTGTGTTGTAGTGTGGATGTCAACATGGTTAATGGTGTTGTTCCCCCCCCCCCCATACCGCGCACGAGAGCACAAACCTGGACAGAGAAACAAAAATCAACAAGGTGGAAAAGAAACCTTCTCTCCTACAGTACCATGATGACCGGAGCCTGTGAACACTGGTGCTGTTGTCGTTCCCCGTCTCGTCGCAGATGATTACATCCTGCAACCCTTTTTTTTCCTCCCCCCCTTCCCCGAAGCGTCCGCAGGTGCGCAGGCGCACGCGTTCGACGTACTGTGGGCTTGTCGTGCTCCTCACTGAATTTCCTTCCCCATCCGATCCCCCACTCATCACCACCACCACACGCTCACACACTTTTTTTTCTTACCGCCCCCTTTTGAGCCTCTATTCTTCGCAGAGGTGGCAAGGTAGCCTCTTGGCTCTTTTTTTTTACGCGTGTGTCACCTCACTGTTTCTGCACCTCCCCTCAAAACTATTTTCTCTACCTGAATATGCCCCCTCGCCCGCGTTGACGCGACGCCATACACCCTTTCCAAAAAGCGGCTCATGTGTCGTCGAGGCATCGCTTGTACCTCGTCTTATATATCCCCCTCCCCTTCGCCCCTATGTTTGGCGCACCGATTCGGGCAGTCCACCCTCTCAGCGACAAAAAAAAACCAAGTTAATCGAGTACGCACTGCTGTTCTCGTGTGTCGCGGGGGATACCGGACCCCGGCGGTGTACTCTCATCTCCCGCGTGTTTTTTTCCCCCTCTGCACTATTTCCCCTCTGTGTATGGTATTTGTTGAAGAAGGCTACTGTTTTTCGTAATACGTTACTCGAGAATGAACGAGGATTCAGGAGGCGGCAACGATGACAAGGGGGTCCTCGCCGCCGAACACATGTCGTCCTCGTCATATTGGCAGCTGACCCCTGAAGAGGAAGCAGCGCTGCTGTCCGAGTACGGAGTTGAGCTGCCCTACGACAACGGTGTCGAGTGGACCGCACCGAGTCATTTCAAATCACAAATGGGCGATGGACACGTCTTTCTCACGGGAGCGGCGACCGATGACGAGGTACACGATTTCGACGACGCAGCAGATGCACGCCGCGGTGGCGACTTGACTGCCTCGGGGATTCGCCGACAGTTAGGCTACAAGGACCCGCTCCGACTATATCTGCAGCAAAATTTTCCCTCCCTCATGATGCTAAACCGGTCAATGCCTTTGTCCCTGGTGGAGACGATAAGCGACACTGTCGACGCGCTGGAGAGTCGAAAAAGCGTTGATGGGTCAGGGAGGGAGTTGGATCAACACATGTGCAGACCCCCACCTGATGGATTTGGTTCCCCCCACACACTGGCGCAGCATGCTGCAGTCCTGCGAAGCGGGAAGGAGTGGGTACGGCGTGCGTGTTTTGCTGTACAGGGTGCCTCTAGCACTGCCATGGCGTCGCAGTTGTTTGTACCAGAAACTCATGAAGCATCGGTTGCCTTGTGTGATGACGGCTCTCTAATGGATGCTGCTAGCGTATCCGCGCAGCCAGCAGATATCGAGTTTTGCCGCCTCATTGAATCAACACAGCAGCTGCTGGAGAAGGCGACGGAGGCGTTGTGCGCGCGCTCCGGGGACGGTGGTGCGAGCGAGGCAGAGGAGATTGCCCAGGTCGTGCGAGAGCTAGAGGAACGTGAGGCGCTGCTCACCGAAGATGCGCTGGATGCGTACTACGCCAAGGAGGAGCTGCGCAGCGGTAACGACGACGTCGACGATATAATGCAGCTCATTCGGCGTGCGCGCGAGGGACGCGCCAGACTGCATGCCGCTCTGACCCTGAACCCATTCGAGACGCCGGCGTATGATGCCCAGACAGAGTCCGAGGTAGCGGTGCCTGAGCCCTCCTGTGACGTCACTGAGATCGACTCAACGTTTTTGAGTGCACATGTGCCCGTGCTCCCGAAGATTTACGCGTTCGAAATGGAACTGCCGCGTTCAGACCCCGTAAATGTGCAGTCGCTTCCTGAAAGCAGTGGCGCTGTGTTGCGAGGGCCAGAAGAGGAACCCGCGACCCTCGGCGGGGTACCTGCGGTGTCAGGTGTTGAAGGCCTACCGTTTGGCTCCTCCACTGCGGAAGGCAAGTTGACGTCTTTCCCAGAACTGATTGACCAAAACACCGAAATACTGGCGTTGATCGCCAGCACGGAAATTCGCGACGCAGAGGTGCAGAGAGCCGCTGCGGCGTCGAGGGAAACGTGCATTCGCCGGGTTTTTTCTGCTTGCGCGGCAGGTAACGGAGCAGCACATGCGAAGTCACAGAGTAGAGACCGCAATGCGCTGGGCCTTGCAATGCTTCCGACGTTTGTGCAGCAGCTCGACGTGCTCCTATCACCCACTCGAGAGGAGCGAGAATACCGTGGTAACGCAAGAGCGTCGTCAGTGAGTGAGCCAGATGCCGAAGGAGGCTGCGGTGACACCGTTCAAGCCACTCCGGTGCGATGCAGTGGGGCGAGCGGGGGTCCTGGACCCTCGGTGTCCGTGGTGAACTCCCCACTCGAGCAAATTCGCCGGCGGGCCGCACTGGAGTCTTTTCTAGTAGCCCGCGAAGCTGCCGAGCGGCGCCAGATGCGCATCGAGGATGAGCTGGTGGAGCGTGAGATTAGGGTCTCTGCAGACCGAGTCGCTTGGTATGTCGAACAACGCACAGCGCTGGAGAGGGCTGCTCTCCAGGCCGTGGAGAGCTTGCGCGAGTCTCAGGGCGCTGCATACGAGGAACTACTCGCCGCAGCCTGTAGGGACAGAGCGCTAGCTCAACAATCACAGGAGCTCCGGTGTCTCCAAGAGACGGAGAAGCTTGTGTACACGCTCCTTGTCGAGTGGGAGGTGCAACGGGAACAGCTGTTGCAAGATGAGGCACTCGCACTACGATTACTGCATCGCGACTCGAAGGAGGAAGAGCAGCACGCTCGTGCCGCCACGGAGCGGCGCTTGGATGATGAGATGGCAGCGGCAAGAAAAGCAATGGAGCACCTTCGCACCATTTTCGAGCAACAGCGTCAAGTGACCGGTTCCGGTTCACCTCGGGACGGAAGCGGCGCACCCGAAGCTGACACGGCACTCCCTCCTTTTGAGCACGCGCTGCGCACTAGTCCCTGGTTTTGCGGCCGTATTGCCCCGCTACTAAAGGAGCGAGGCGAGCTGACGCGGTGGGCCGTGACGCGACGAAGGGCGCTGGAAAACGTCCGCGCGCTACTTGTAGAGGCGGAGACCCAATACCGGGATCATGTCAAGGCTCCTGCACAGAGTTCCAACAGTACCATGCCACCACCTAGCGTGATGACGCTGCCGGAGACTCCGCCTCTGGTAGAGGAACGGGCATTCGCTCAAGATTCCGCTGCCGCAGGCACCGCCGTGTTGAACGCCGACACGTTTGTGAGGCTCCTTTGGCCCTCTCTCAACGCTGCCGTGCGCCACCCACGACGGGCTCCCCAGTTTCTCGCGAAGTTGATACTGTCCCTCGAGGATCTCTTCCAGGTCGACTGGGCTGGGCTGCGTCAGATGCGTCTCAGCGCTCCTACGACGACAGAAACACACCACGAGCCCCACGCGACTGTCGAAGTTCCGGTGACGTCCCTGGTCAGGGAGCTGGATATAAGCGGTAACCCATTGCAGATATTCGATGTGCTGGACGCTGTCCGCACCTTCTCGTCTTTGCAGTCGCTTAGCGTCTCGAACGCACAGCTGCACACCCTCGAGGCATCGGACACGGGGGTGGACACGGCAAAAAGAGTGCCTTCCACAGAGTCGCTTGACAAGTCTTTGTGTTCTGTCGCCAGAGAGGCGTCTTCTCACTCTTTGCACCTGCGCCACGTGACGGCGGCGCGCAACAACGCATTGGCGAAGCGAGTGCGTCTGCTCTCTCTCGATGTCTCTTCCAACAATCTGGGCTCCCTCGCGCCGCTTGGAAGGATAGCCTCTTCGTCGTTGGTGTCTTGCAAGGCCACACAGAACAAACTGAGCACCCTCGACTCTCTCCTGGGCTGTGTGCAGTTGCGGGAGCTCTCTGCCGCGCACAACAGGTTGACCGATGTAGAAGCCATCTGCGCGATGCCAGTGCTGCGCGAGCTGGATGTGAGAAGCAACAAGCTAGCCACTCTGACCGGGGGGTCTAAAGGGAGTCAAGATGACCCTTCATCGAACTCGCTGCTGCTCCTTAGCAGACTGCACGCCTCGCACAACCCATTGCGTGAACTGCCAAGTAAGGGGCACGTGTATGCCTGTTTAACACAACTCTTTGTCAACCACACGGAGCTCACCACCCTTGACGCTTCATCGATCGGGTGGTGCCCTGTGTTGACGGTGCTGCAGGCCGAGGGAAATCAGATTTCTGACATCAGCGGACTGCAGCACTGCTCGCGGCTGCAGTCCTTGAAGCTCTCTCACAATCGAATCGCCTCTCTCAGCTCGCTTGAGCCACTGAGGTGCTGCACTCGGCTGCGGGTGCTGGATCTCACAGGGAATCCGTGTCTTGCAGTTGACGGGACAGACACGCATCGCGCTGCTACCGTGCAGCGGTTGCTATGCGACCTTGTGCCCTCTTTAGAAGATCTCAACAACACTCGCTTAATGAACGGCTTCGGGGAGGGATACATGCCCGAGCCACAGGGCACATCGGGCGAGGCACTGACACGGATTCGTATTGAGTGTGGGGAGCCCGACCACTCGGGCTTTGCTGCGTTTTTCAAGACATCGTCGCGTTGCGTTTCAACTGCCCCGCAGCTGTACCAAGAAGTCTTCTCCGCCCTGTGCTGGGATTGGCACATACAGCGCGTCCTGGAAGAAAAGGAAATGCGTGAGGCGTATGCGCAACGTCCGCTGAACCGCGCCAAAGGCTGGGAGATCACAGCGGTTGCTGCTGCCGCCAACGCTCCCCGAGCAAACGACGGCAGTCAGCCACGGTTTAGTCGTGGTGCAACAGCTATCGCTGAGCTGAACGGGGTCACGGCGGCGCAAAGCCATGTTCGTACAGCGGTGCACCAGCGCCATGTGGAGCACTGTCGAGTTGACGTCGCGACGGTGGATGAGTGGCTTGCTCTCTCGCACGATGTCGCTCCCGTGGCACTGGCTACGCCGGCAGGTCACGAACCGCTGGCAAACATGCACGTGCGTCACCCGTACTACGAGCGCCGGCAACAAGACCATATTGAAAGTCTCGCTCGTGCATACCTTGCGGAGTGGCTGCTCGCTCGCACACTCATTCGACGGGCTCGCCTCGAGCTGTATCGTCTCCGAGTTGCCTTTCAGCAGTCTGAGGCGCATCGAAGGGAGATCGCTGCTCGACGCATTCAGCCGGTGTGGCGCGGCGCAGCGTTGCGCTCTCGACTGCAGCGTTTTCTGCACCCGGGGCAGGTGAGCCACCACGAGGTGGAGGTCGATGAATTTCACAAGGTCGACGTGGACGAGTGGCTCCTCGAAAACGACGCTGCTTTGGTGCCGGTTGAGGTTCTTCTTCACAACGTTGTGGGGTCGGCGCGTAATGTTGCTGCTGTGCCGTTTGATATCCCGGCAATGGCCGCCGCACCGGCTGTCACTGAGATCACGAGTGCCCCTTCACCGCCAACTACCACGACATTTACACCGCTGCCGCCAAGTGATGTGCGGCCGAGCAGTGGAGTGAACAGAAGCCGCCTTGGTGTTCAGAGAAACACCGACGCACTTCCGAGCGCCGACACTGCGGAGGACATCAAACCAAACACCTCAGTTGCCACCCTGAATGAGCAGTGGGGTCCTCTTGTGGCTGGGCAGATTCGAAAGAGGCAGCAGAAGTCCAGTCGTGCGCACCAAGAGCGTATGCGAAAGGAGTTTCTCCAGGATCCGCTCCGTATCAAGCGGGAGGTGCGAGAGGACCGTGCGCAGCAGCGGCTTCACTAGCTGTAGGGGTTCCTTTTCTGCGGTATTCGCTTCAGCAGTTGACGCGACTCTACTACTATCCAGAAAAGGCACATGTGGGCCGCTGGCGCCCCTGTGCGAATCGCCTTTTCGAACCTCACTCATTTCCAGCGCTCTGCGGCTGAAAATTGATCTATGGCTGCAGGCCTGCGAGTGTGCGCGTGGCTGCACGGCTGTGGGGGAATTGGAAGAGGCGTGTGTCTTTGATGGGCTCGTTTTTTTTTGAATGTGTACATTACAAGTGGGTTTAGGGCACTGAGAACAACATGAGATGTACTGGGCGGCGGCGATGGCGTGGAGATGCTATCGGGTTGGTGGAGGGAGGGAGAGAGGGGGGGGGGCGGCGGCCTGCTCCCCTCCCCCTTCTTTGTTCTCCAGGTAAAACTTGTGGGGTACTCTCGCTCTTCCGTCCATTAGTTACCGTGGCGCACACAAATTTTCTGCGTAACCCTCTCCTCTTCTCCATTCTTAACCCATCCTCGTTTTTGAGAGGGCGCTGGACAAGCCTCTTTGCTACCGGTGTGCGCCGACGTCGAGAGATTGTCTCTTGAATACACACACTCACATACAACCCTAGAAGAAGGTGCCGCATCCCAGAACCCACCTATATCGCGCGTCCATACGATTTTTTTAAAAGCACACACAACGAAACCACCTAAAAGGTTTTCTTGTTTAATAGCGGTAGTTGCACTCTCAATCCTCTACACGCCCCCGTTACGCCAGTTGCACATAATGTGATCATTGAGCCACCCCCTCCCTGCATTCATAGCTTTAGTTTAACCTTGTGGATCGTTTTGAAGGCAGCTATCATTGCTCGAGGATTGTTGCTCAACTTTACGCCCTTCCCCCCCCCCCCTCACACACGCAGCCACGCAATATCTGATTTCTTGCACCGTGAGGGTTTGCGGGAGTTGTAGCTCATGTTGCCAGTGCCGCTTCACATAGCGCGACAACCTTCCCTCCAGAGCTCAGCTCACTGGTGTGGGGTACCCCGCCTTCCCTCGAACACGTCTGCGCGCTTCCGCTGGTGGTGAAGCGGTAGTCGTCAGTCAACCCATTGCGAGTAACTTGTAGCTGGTCGGTGCTCTCGTGGTGAACTCCTTTCTGTGGCAGCTGAGACAGCACAGGGAGGAGAGCTACTGGGTTATTGGTGTACCTATGGCCAGTCCCATCACTGCTTACGGCGCCAGCGCATCTCCTCCTAGTCCCGGCTTCTCGCGTACCAGCCCCAGCAGCCCACATCCAGTTCAGCGGCGATTCGGCAACTGGCAGGCGAGTCGAGCGCTTGATAGTAATGAACCGCGTGGTGACGCAGGCGGGTGTGAGATTGCGGTTTACTGTGCCGCCGAGGAGCGCGACTCAGTCGTGGGCGACAAAGCCCCTGGTCCATCAGCATCCGTCGCAACAGCAGCGTCCCTGTGGGGCAGAAGATTGGGACTGCGGCTCCTGCTTTTCTTCAAGAACGCGGCCCAGTGTCTCGCTGTGGCGCGGGGCACCACAAATTCTGCGCACTGCAGTCGAGGCCGGGCCGCTTACTCGCCGATAAGAAGAGGGCCTCACCCCGGCACCGCCCATCACCAGGAAATGCGTTACATTCGTCCCCTCGACCCGGCTGTGGCCGATCGTTATTGCACGAACCGCGCGACCACTAGCCGCTACACGGTGCAGAATTTCATCTTCAAGAACCTCTACGAGCAGTTCCGACGCCCCCTCAACTTTTATTTCCTTTTGGTGACGCTTCTACAGTTTATCTCGGTCATCGCACCCGTCAACCCGTTATCCACGCTGCTACCCCTCCTTTTCGCCTTCACACTAAGTGCTGTGAAGGAAGGCCACGACGATGTCAAGCGACACCGACAGGATCACACGTACAACCACACGCCGCGCATGGCGCTCGACCCCGAGACTACTGCCTGGCGTTCGCGTATCAACGCCGACATTCGCGTCGGCGATGTGCTCTTGCTGCGCGAAGGCGAGGAAATACCTTGCGATGTGGTTGTCCTCGGGGCAACCTCCTCGAGTGTGTATATCCGCACTGACAACTTGGATGGTGAGATCGACTTGAAGCCGAGGGAGATGGTGCAGTGGTCTACAGTTCACCCAGATAATCACTCACTGCGCACACACACGGTTTGTGAGGTTACATCAGAGACGGAGCCGCCTCCGGCCTCGAGCGTGATTGCTGCTGTGAAATCTTTGCACCTCGAGTGCGCTCCCCCGTCAGCGATGATAGACTCGTTCGACGGCCGTGCTGACATCCAGACGACGTCGCCAGTATTGCGCTTCGACCTCGACACGGCCTCGACGCAAGTGTCCCTCACCCACCTTCATCTCCTCCCCCAGTCCTGCATTCTCAAGAACGTCGCTCAGGTGGTATGCGTAGCGGTTTACACGGGCGATGACACGAAGTTTGGCATGAACAGACGAGCGACGTCAGTGAAGTGGGCCCGAATCGACAAGGATGTCAGCCGCTTCTCTGTTTGCATCTTTGTCTGCCAAATAGTGAGCGCTCTTATACTGGGTTTAATAGGGTATCGGGCGAACCGGAAGGTCCATGAAACAGTGTGGTACCTGCCGCTTCCGGTGAATGAATCCAGTGTGTCCGTCATCATCTACCCGCTGCGCTTCTTCCTCCTGACGACGGTAATGATTCCTGTGTCCTTCAAGTTTGTGGTGGATGTGTGTAAGGACTACATGGCCAGGATGGTTGAGTGGGACTCTGTTATGATGCAAAATGAAGCTGCGACAGTGGGGTCGGGATGGCCTAGCTCGTCGAATAGGACGGGGTGTAGGGTGAAAAACTCGAGCATTCTCGAAGACCTAGGCCAGATCGACTATCTTCTCTGCGACAAAACGGGCACCCTCACGCAGAACATGATGGAGCTACACGCCATCACCATTTGCCCTGGCCACCACCTCTCTCTTGCCGGAATGACGGGCCCATCCATGGCTCTGCCGGAGGCGCTTACGGCCACCGACTCCTCCGCGTTTGTGCTGATACGGCAATTCGCGCAGATGGTCGCCCTGTGCAACACCGTGGAGGTCGTACATCCGTCGTTATCTGCGGTCGACAGCGACGGCAACGCAGCTATTCACTACCACGCCGCGTCCCCGGACGAGGTGGCACTCTGCATGGGAATGCGCAGATTGGGCGTCTCCCTCGTTAGCCGCGACCAGTGCTGCGCTGTGCTTCGCACACATCGCGGACCAGAGGGCAAACTGACCAGTGGGGCGCTCCCTGTGGGACCTTGTTATCGTGGCAACAACGACGCCCCCTCGGCGTGGACGGAGGAGCAATGCGATGTGGAGGAAAGGTGGACAGTGCACTATACCTTCCAGTTCTCCTCTGAGAAAAAAAGCATGGGCATTATTGTTGAAGAACCCACCTCGGGTCGCATCTGGTTTATCGTCAAAGGTGCCGATGATCGCGTGATGGAAATGGCCTCATCGCGACCATCGTGCTCAGCCACGCCTGGAAGTCCAAGGAGCTCACCGCTCAATTCTGAATGTGCAGCGAAGTTGTCCGTCTACTCTCACCGCGGTCTCCGCACCCTTTTGGTGGCACGCAAGGAACTCTCACGGGACGATCTTGCTGCGTTTCTGCAGAGCGTCGCGAAAGCAAGCCGCTTGACGGAGAATCGACAGGCCTACCTCGATTCTCTGCGGTCGCAAATGGAGTCTGGCGTGACGATTGTAGGCATTACTGCTGTAGAGGACAAGTTGCAGGACGGCGTGCAGGAGACGATTAGCGACATGCACCTTGCTGGCATCAAAGTCTGGATGTTGACAGGGGACAAGGTGGAGACTGCTGAGCAGATTGGACTTTCATGCGGTCTTTACCGCCCCGGTGATGTGGTCATCCGCATAGGCCAGCCACTCCCTTCTGCAGACCCTCGCGAGGGCTCCAGGGGGTGCTATGACGAGACTGCGAATGCGAGTGATTGGCGCCAGATGCTTTTAACGTTCCCAATAGAGCGACTTCTCCCCTCGTACTCGGCGAGCTCGCAACTGAGCAGCGCCATACCCGTGTTTTCATCCGAGTCGTCAGCTTACGCGTGCGGAAAGGCACTAGAGAGTCGCGTATTGCGCTTCGACGCAAGCGACTCCTCGCAACTCTCCAATGAGTCGTTGCACACCATAGCACAGACGGCGGAGAGTAGGGCAGAGAGAGCTGAGAACAGCATTGCTGGTGGGCTCTCTGAGAGTGGTGGCGCCACGCCTAGTGTTGTGCTGGTTGTCCAAGGTGGCACTGTGCTCGAGACCATTCTTCACGACCCAGCTCTGTGGATGCGGTTCAGCGAGATCTCGAGCCGCTGCTGCAGCGTCATATGCGCGCGCACGACACCGCACCAGAAGGCCGCCGTCACTAGGTTTGTGCGCCAGGCGGGGTTCATGACCTTGTCCATCGGCGACGGTGGGAACGATGTGGCGATGTTGCAGGAGGCGCATATCGGCGTGGGGATTATGGGCAAGGAAGGGCAGCAAGCGGCACGTGCCGCGGATTTTTCCATTACCCAGTTCTCTGATCTCCGGGCGCTGTTGTTTGTTCACGGGCAGCAGGCGTACGCCCGCTCCGCGTATGTCATCAAGTACAGTTTCTACAAATCGATGCTGATCTCTTTTATTCAGCTGGCCTACAATTTAGTAGGCACCAACGTGTCTGGAGGCGCATTTTGGAACAGTTTCTCCTTGACCCTGTGGAACGGGTTTTACACACTTCCGCAGACCATCCTTTACTGCTTTGACCGCTGCGCACCGCGTGTCGTGCTGGAGCGGAATCCGTACCTGTACAAAATGACACGGCGCGCCCTCGACATACGCCCGAGGGAGTTCTTTTGTTCTTACTTGCTTCGTGGCATGCTACAGTCAGTTGGATTGCTATGGCTGTGCACGCGACTGTACGGGCCTGGTTTCGCGTACGCCGACACTGGTGGGACGGCCTCAAACGATGTCACGTTCACCATCGCCTACTCGGCGCTGATGGTGTCTCAGGTGTTCAGCGTGTGGTGGGAATCGCACACGGTCACACCTCTCAATCTTCTGGTGCTTCTTGGCATGCCACTCCTCTATGTGTACTCGACATCGGTGTACAGTGATTACCCAGCTCTGGAGTACTTTGGGGTCTTCCGGAGGTCTCTTGACATGGCCGGATATTTTTCCGTCTTTGGGGTGTCCCTGGCGCTCGTAGTGCCGAGCCTCATTTACTCCACCACGCTTGTGGCACAGCATCCCAACCCGCGCGATGTTCTGCGCTGTGCAGAGACTCGTCGTCAGCGCGCCATGCTAGCTCGGAGTGAATACAGGTGCTCGCAGCCATTCTGGGTGCGATGGTTTGGGGCCACTCCAGAGGCGGCGTCCGTGTTGTGCAGCGGAAGCGACGCTGCCCTACATGCGCATCTTGGAGATGAGGGTGTCACCATCTGTTGATCTCCCGCATCGTCTCATTAAAGACGGCGTGTGTGGTGCAATCTTTTATCTCCCTTCACTCGCATAGCGCGTGGGCACGCTTTGGCTGCGTGGTCAAGAGTGGAGGTGAACTCTCACTGAAGACTATTATTGGGCCGCCCATAGGCCTTAGCGGTCATCACATGACGCGCTGAAGTAGCATCCCTCTCCTCCCCAGTTCCCTTGTGTGTGTATCTCTGGACGACATCAGGTCCAAAGACACAGCCTTCACGGGAGGCCTAAGCCGTGTGGTGCACTCTCCAGTAATGGTTGCCTATACCCTTCTATTTGAGATGCGGGACCTCGTTAAGCGGTGTTTCGGCACCACTGGTGACAGCGCACACGTTGGCGCCCGTCGATGAGGTGATCACAGGAGCGCCTTCGCTCTAGCGATTTTCTCGGGGGCCACCTTCACGGCTTCCCCCCTTGGTGGGAAACCCGGAGCCACTACCCCCTCCCCCTCCCCTTTATCTCATCCCTTCTCCCATACTCATTTCCAGGGCCGGAGGTGTGCCATGTTGAGTAACCTGCCGTTAGCGGTCGAGGACGCGAAGGCAAATTAGCCGCAGGCTAGGATGCGTAGTGTTCGGATTTCTGTAGGATCTGGTGACCTACTAGAGGAGGTAATAATGCTACGCTTGTGTAATGTGGTGGTCAAAACACTTTGGTTGTGTTTTTGTTGAGCTCAAGATGATTGCGGCCAGACAGCTAGAGAGCGCAAGAGAAACTGAGACAGAAGAAGTAGAGCTGAACGTGAAGGCACACGCTACAATGAGGTTGTCGTCATTCTGAAAGGACTTTTCGAGGCGGACGATGGTTGTCCCTGTTGTTCATTAAAACCTGTGCCCCTTCACTCACTTTGTTTTCACTCTGAACTGCTTTTCGGGTGACTCTATCTGTACCTCCCCCCCCCCCCTCTCTCTCCTATTCGCTGGGGTGGTGGTGGTGTCTTTCCAAAAAACATTTCCTTTGTTGTTCCCATTTCCATCGTTATGGCAATCGAGTTATTTTGCAGTCAAAGAGCCCCCCTTTTTTTTCTCGAAGGGGGGAACGTCTGCGAGAAAGCACACACATGCGGAGGAAAAAAAAGGGCGAGCGACGACCTGCTGAGACATCAACGCAATAGACATGCCTTCAAAATCTTTCATCCCAGTTACTGCGGTCGCCCGTACCGCACGTTCTGTGACGGAAGGTGTCAGAAAGGAGTTGAAGCGTATATCAGGCCATTTGGAGCACCCCTCTAGTACATCTTCACAGCCTTCTCTGCGTACCTGCATGATGTGGAACGTCAACATCTTTTTAGTCTCAACCTACCTTGCTGAACTTATGTCTTTTTTTTTGCTTTTACGCTCTGTCCACTTGGCAATCCTGCGTAGTTCCCTACAAGGACAGAACTGCAAGTGCTCATCTAGGCTACTCTCTACCTGACTTCTCGCCTTCCCCCTTCCCCCCCCCCCTTTCCCGTGACGGACGCGTACAGTAATTCTTTCACTTCTACTCGTTATTTTATTTTGGCGCAACGCTTTTCACCGATTGTCTGGTGAAGAGAGATTTTCCTTCGGCCACACACACATATCACCTTATCACTCGAAATTCGAGCCCACATCTCTAATCGAGGAAGTCGAGTCTCTCATTTCTGCATCTCGTCCCCCTCTCTAAAACAAAATCTCAACCGGCACTACTTCGAGTAATCGATCTTTCCTTTTAAAAGAAAAATATTGTTTCAATTATATCTTGTCCCCCTTCTTCATTTCTCTGTCTCGGTTGGCGATTTGCTTTCGTGAAGCATAGCTTTCTTGATCCCCATCTATCACGCTTAGCTACGCCCCCCCCCCCCCCCCACACGCTGGTTTTTTCTCGCGGCACTGCTTCAAGCGTTTTGCTGGCGGTTTTGCGCTCTGCTCAACACACACACACACACACACAGAACAAAAAAATAAAAGTTTTTTATTTGGCTTAGATCATCCCTGCTGCGTGTTTTCTCGCATCGTTTGTCTCCCCTCCCTTCCTCCCCTTCCCTTCCCTCCCTATTCTCCCACCCCCCTCCTCGCAATGTCTCGCTGCGGTACGTGCAACGTTGTGCTGGAGGATGGCGAGGGAATGCGCACCCACTACGGCTCGGAGTTTCACCTCACGAATGTTCGTCGCCGCGTTGAGGGGTTGCGTCCGTTGTCGCAGCAAGAGCACCGTTTTGCCGACAAGGATGTGGAGGGTGCCAAGCTGGATGAGTGCGGCGCGCCACTCTACTCCTGCACCCTGTGCAAGAAGACCTTTCGCTCTGTTCAGACGCTCCAGGCCCACGTCCGCTCAACAGCCCATTTGATGCGCAAGGAGCAGCGAATCATTGGACGCGACTCGGAGGCGGCAACTATGTTGACCTCGACATCGCTTGGTAGTGCAGCGATGGGGCTGCATCGACGGAACAATGCAAAAAAGGGCACCGGTGGCCGAGCAGACGCGAAGCAGAAGAAAACCGGACCGAAGGTACACGCCCAGGAGCGGGAGGAGGATACGAGCGAGGTACGCTGCATGTTTTGTGGGTTTTTGTCGGCCGACGTCGAGTCTAACGTCGATCATTTGGAGCGCCTGCACCAGTTCACGATCCCGTTGACGAACCACTGCACGGACAAACCTGCCCTGCTCGCGTACTTGGCTCGCAAAATCAACGGCCTCATGTGCATTGTCTGCAACGAGCGTACGCGCTCCTTCAACTCGCTTGAAGCGCTGCGCGACCACATGCGCGAGACGAATCACGAGCGTCTTATTCTCAGCCCTGAGTACCAGGAGTTCTATGACGTGGCGCTCGAGGACCCACAGGAGGCGAGGCCGGTGCAGCTCGAGGGCGTACGTGGCGACGAACTCATTCTGTCCCACGACAAAGCGAACAAGAAGCGCATCGTGCTGAAGCGTGAAGCTGAGGTTCCACGCGCGCGGCCGCGCGAGACGGAGGAGCAGAACGAAAAGCGCTTGGCGATTTTGGCTGCAGAGCAGGAGACACGAGCGTTAGCGAAGCAGGAACAGAAAGAACTTATTGTGGCGCAGAACAAAGAGGCGGCATGGGTGGCGAAGCGCAGCGGCGGCGAGCGTCACGACCTGCAACTGGACGTTAGCATGCGTACGAACAAGTTGCATCCGAAGGGCTACGATGGAAACATGATGTTCAGCTAGGCAAGGGGCCAACTTTGCACACACGTTTCAGTTGTGGTTGTGGTGATCGCGGCAGCAGCAGCCTCTACTCTCTCGCCCCCCCCCCTCAAGGAAAATAAACACGATTACACACTTCAAATTTCCTTCCACCCGTGTGTTCGAGGTGGAAAAAAGAGTGAAAACGGGGTATCGCCTCCGGGTGTGCTTTATAAAATTGTTCCTGCCGCCTTTTGGTGTTCCGCGGTGATTGGGCACATGTCTTCCGCGATTGCATGAGCGCTTCCGACAAGAAAGTGATGGCCAGTACGCGGTCATCTACACGCACTCTCCCTCTCCCACACGAGCACAACACACACACACACATACTGTTGCATTGTGTTATTGCCTGGCTCGCATTTTTGTCTGACTGTGTTTTGGATGCCGGGGGGTGGGGATGCACGAGCGCTTAACTTGCTACCCTCACAAATGGTGAAAATGAGGCGACGGAGGAGATCATTGCCTCCAACGAGTAACATGGTGTAGACACGACGTGAGAGACGGTCGGAAAAAAAAAGAAAAAAAGGAGATAGCCATGTACTCTTACGAATGGGCTGCATATTCATTCTCTCGGCCTCATGCTTACTCAGCGCCGCGTCTTTGCTTCCACAGATGTGGCCTACTTCACTCCCGGACTTTCCACTGCCTCACACTTTTCTCTACACTGAAACGGTCTCGCGCTTCTATTACGGAACACACTGTTAGCTTCCCACGCCAACATCATCTTTATAGAGATACGTGGAAATCCTGTTTTATGGCCTCTCGCAAAAAAAAAGGGCGACTTCAATAGATTACTTTGACCGCTAGCACTGCTTTCATACCCGAGTAGTTGAGCCCAGAAGGGTGAAGCCGACGTGTGCGCTCGCAGTCGGACTCATCTTCGTTTTTTTAAATCCCCTCCCCCTTCGCTTTCCCCCACCGCCTCCCCGTTCATGGTTGAGGTGATGTAGCACATTGCTCTCATTATAGTATTTTGAAGTGAAAATTAGGCGACGGCCGTATAGTGACACTCATAGGCAGTCACACAAGTAAGCATTAGCACGGTATTGCACTCCCCTCTTTGTCTTCGTTTTTCTATACTCAATCCCCCGCCATCATCCTCATTTTGGGGGGGGAGGGGGAGCCGCATCAAGTAGCGCCTCGGTTACGAGTAAGGCAGCTCATACAGCTATAGTAGGTGAGAAATCAAATAGGTCGAAGGACTCTGGGGATTTGGCCCGCCCCCGTCCCCCCCCCAAAAAAAAACAACAACAACAACAACACACCCACACATACATCCTCCCTCCCTCAAAGTTTGTCTCTCTAGTAACTCCGCGCAGGAATAGTCCTTGACAGGAAGATGTTCGAGCTGGTCACGTACGTGTACAACAGCGTCTTGACTGTGGCATACAGGGGCTGGAAAATAGAAAAGGAAACCCCCAAGACACTCACCGACCCCGGTACGTTTCTTTCCGGGGCCATTGCTGGCGGCCTTGGTCGCGCAGCAGCCCTGCCGTTTGATCAAGGAGGTCCGAAGGGGCTTGTGCAGACTGTGGGTCGCCGTTTGCCGCAATTCGGCTTTCTGATGATGTTTTACTGTCCTATAGCTCACAAACTGCTCCCCGGACTCGAGCAGGACCCGCTTTCCAAAATGTCAGCCACGTTTATGGTTGGTGCCTTAGCTGGTCTGAACATGCGACTGGTGTGCAACCCCATCTCGCGCGTCCTGGATGAGAGCCGCCGCCTTGGCCGGTCCCCGATGGACACTGTCCGCGTAATGAAGAACAAGACGATTTTGCAGTTCTGGTATACAACCCCAAATTTAATCTCGAACGCCGCGTATTTTGGCACTCTCTTCACGATCTTCGAGGGTCTGCGACGCTTCAATGAGCGCAACCTTGTGCCGATTGAGCAGAACGACTCTCCAGGGGAGACGCCCGCGATGGAGACGAGTGATGAGGTGCAAATAGTTGGGTATACTCCATCCCGCCGCGGGCCCGCAGTAGTGGACCACAATTGGAACTGGAGAAACTACACTACAACTGTGGCATCTAACTTCGTCTTGGGTGGCGCGGCAGCGACAGTGGCATCGACCATCTGCTATCCGCTTAGTGCACATCAGTACATGCAAACGGTGATTCACGACTCAGCAATCTGTCGCGGACTTGTACCGACCTTGCTGAAGGAGGTGCCGATGGTGGCTGTCATGTTTGGCACGTTCTCCGCTGTTCAGCCTCTCTTCGCACCGCGTCACGGTGTGCGCTGCGGCTTTGGCTACTAAACGCACAGAAAATCACCGAGAGGAGAGCCAGAAGTGCAGCGATGACCAGGCGGAAAAGGGGAGAGGAGGGAGCGGGGTATCATCGTGTCTCACTACCAATGTCACGGCGTTGTTTCTTTTTGCCTCCCAGTGGACCGAGAGAATCTGGAGATGGGCATGTTTAACGCTTAATAAAAAAAACATTCTCCCCTGGGACGTGCAGGCCTTTGCTTCACCTCACCTTATACTTTTCGATGATATTGTTTTCTCTTTTTGGTTGACTTTGTCAAGGGATACGCTTTTAGTGCGTGATACCGCGGTGGGTGTGTCCGTGTGCGTTGAGATCTCATTGCTCATAAACTCGTAGACCATGTTCCCAGAGACAAAGCGTTCTTGTCTGTAGTCTGCTGTTGCTGTGGTGATGCGGATGGGGGACCGCGTGCGTGACGTCGTTGAATGTGCCCCGTACGCCCCTCTACCCCTTACTTCCCCCACCCCCCTCCCGATTTCCCAAAACACTGTGTATTCAAGTTTTTTTGAACCTACCGTTTCTCTGTATTTTGTTCCTCTTATCGCTACCCCCCCCCCTCCCTTCCCCCCTTCCCCCCTCAGCATGTTTGTTGTTTCCTCCGTGTCACCCGGTGCTCGAGGCGTTCTTCTCTCGTGTGTGTTTCGTCTCGTGGTGGTGGTCTGCACCCTTCAAGGAGGCAAAAAGGCCGTCGCGGAGACGCCAGAGTGGCGTTTATCCCCATCAAGTCGGGGCACCATCTCCCGTCCGTTTTGTGTCCAGCACCTTCACGGGAAGTCTGAGCGGTGCTTCACTACCGATGTTGACCGTCAAGTTCTGCGGTGTGTTGCGTTGGAAAAGTCACCTGGGGGCCAGTGAAGTACCATGGGGTATCCATTGGCACCTCCTAGGGAACGGATACCGTGTTTCTGTGACGCGTGTGTGCGTCAAGCTCGCATGACACAAGGTGGACCCGTACCAGTACTCGCTCCGGTCTGGTGTTTAGCAACGACGTTGTGGAAGAAACAGCGGGAGGGGGAGTTGGAGGGGTGGGGGGCATCTTGTCCAAAGAACCCATGCTATAGAAAGCCATCTTCGGGACTGGTATCTCACGGATAGAACATTTCTTCTTGACAGAAGCGAAACACTCGGGAAAGCCTGTGGAGGGTTCCGTAACGGTGTTTATCACTCTCAGTCTGTGTGGCCAAAAAGGCGTCTGTGATCACTCAAAGACCCTGAGGCGGTAACATGAATGCGCAGATCGATTGTGTACAGTACTGCCCTCACTGCGTCTTGAATCCTCCTGCCACTCCCGCTGGTCCAACTTTCTGCTCTTCAACAAAAAACAGTGTACTCACCTCAGAGGCCTATACGCCTTCCTACGCGAGGTTTTGTCCCGTGGTGTCATACTGACCGCGTCATCCTATCGCGTTAGGGCTCGGGTTTTTTTTTTCCTCACCCCCCCCCTGTTCTTCTGGTCACGTGTATGTGTACGCCAATGCCATGGACGGTTGTCTCGGAGCACGTGATGTTACGGTCCTCTCTGATGGGAAAAGGAGATCGTCTACCGCTGCCTCTTCAGAGACGAATGAGGAATCAGCTCCCCACCACCATAGTGGACCGTCGACAAGAAAATCAAAAGGAGTGAACCTTGCCGGAGATTACAATACTGCCATGTCTCCCACGGGGTCTTCTCCATCGCGCCGTCGTCGTCATGCGTGCGCTCACTCAAACAGGGATGCGCAGCACGACATCCTTTTCTCGGATGATGACTATACGGGACCACGTCTCATCGCTCCACAAAGCTGTTCCTTGCCCGGTGCACTGCACGTGGCATGTGAGACGAATCCCAATATAATAGAGGATAGGCAGGGCTCTGTGGAGGAATCTCTGCTTTCGGTAGGGGAGGAGCACGGTGGCTTCCTCGATCGGTGTGTTCGGCACAAGCCTCATGCACAACGAGGGAACGCCCATGAAGGTGGTGGTAACTCAAACGACAGCGAGGCACGCAACTTTTGTTTTTCTCATCGCACCTCCACGGCCTTCCCGACGTCGCCCTTCAATGTGACCAGCGCCGCGCTGGCGATGAGGCCACCGTCCCCGGCCGATAACCGCCGCCCTTCGTGCCGTTTGTCCATGCAGGAGTCCGAAATGCCCGCTGACCCGCGTACTCGTCTGCTGGGCCTGGTGATGGCCAACGCCACTGCTGGTATTACTCTCGCGGAAATGCAGCAGCAGATGAACTGGAACGCGGAATACGCAGCCACGTACGGGCCACTGCTGGAGTACCTGCAGTCCTACCAATCCATCTTTGTTGTTTCCCCCGTGGACGATCGTGTGCGTCTCCGGCGACCTTTTCATGTTCACACCACTGCCCGCTCGCAGAACGATCGACGACCCGCGTATGCCGCGTCCTCGCGCGTGTCGCCATGGCCTGCGCATCAGCGGCATGGACGCCGCACTGACAGATATGTGGGACATCCGCTTCCCTCAGTGGGGGAGCGGCGATCCGGCAAACTCTTCCTCTCCTCTGCTGAAGCTCTCGCTGCGCAGATTGGTAGTGTCAGCTACAGCTGCGTCGCAGAACGCCTCAATCTAGGCGCGCTGGAGGCCGTTTATCACCGACGCGGCTACAAGACGGAGATAGTGCACAGCGTGCTGCACGTCTCGAGCGAGCACGTTTTTGACCTCTTCCTCTTTTCTAACGGCACCGTCGTTTGGTGGGGCATGGACCGTAAAGACCACTGGATAGTTGACGACGACTTTTTGTCTCCCACGAATCGCCTGCTTGAGGGCGTGGAGCACCGTCACGCGCAAGCGGAAATCGATGCCCTTTTCCCGATTTGGTGCTCCTATGAGCTCGACACGCCCTCCCATGCGATGTCGGCCAGCTCGCCGCTGGGGCTTAGCCCCCTTGAGATCGGTCCAGCGGTCGATCGACTCGCCAAGGCCCTCTGCTTTGATCATTATCTCGTCCCGATCAGCGATCCGTTACACAGTCTCGTGATGCTCACGTTCTCGCACTCTCTCGGTCGCTCGGCGAGGGTGCACTACTTCGAGTTCGTGACGAAGGCCCTACACGACGACATCATGTCAATCCCAGCCGAATTCTCTGGCCTGGTTGAGTACTACTCCACAAAGCGACGCATCGCCAGGATCGAGGGCGAGCTTGCTGAAGAACGGCTCGCGATTCAGTCGATCCACGACACCCCTGACGTGCTGTGGGAGGCGCCTTGGCTTCAAGGATACTATGATATGGCAGAAAAGCAAAACACAACCGAGTCAAGACTCTTATGGCTGACCTCTCGCTGCGACACTTTACTGGAGCAGCTCATTCACATCAAAGGCCGGCGGCATCGCCTTTTTATGCTCGGCTCCGACGTCTTCCTCATTGTTCTCCTTCTTTTGGATGTGTTGTTCATGACGTCTCGCTTGGTCTCGAAGTTGTACTTCAAGGTGGAGTCAGAGAGCTAGACGGCAGGGGATGGGAGACTTCGGTGAGGGCGTCAAGATTAGGAACGCAGTTGCTTTGCCGTTTTTCTGTTTTTCTGGGCTCTGTCGGTCTAGGAGCGCGCCTGTGCACGTGCGCTCACTGCACACCAAAGGCACTCGCCCTTGCTTATTCCAGCCAAAAAAAAAATGGTTGTGTTGCTCAACGCGCAAGGTGACGGGACAGGACCTCACCAGCCAGGGCTATCCGTGTCTGGTGCACCTCTCTCCTTTCCGCCCACCTCATCGTCGTCTGGAAACCACCACTCGTGTGCTCTGGCCGCTTCAAAGCGATTTGGGACTCCGACTACGGGCTCGATGCCCACCGCCTTTGCCTATCCCATGAGAGTGGTGGTGGTGGTGAGGGGAGGCTGCTATCTGCTGAGTGGATCGCTGCCATACACCGACACCTCTCCCCTCCCCTCCCCTCCTCCTCCTCCCATTACCGTCACACCCAGGAGAATCATCACCATTTTCAGCTTTGTCACTGAAGAAACCGTGGCTTGCTCAAAGTTTTTTTCTTACACTCTGTGCGAAAAGTATGTGCTCGGTGTGCGTCCCACACACATTGTCGTGTGAACTGTTTTAGTCTGTTCTTGAACGCACGCAAACGCCAACGTGTGACACGAACTCGCTGTATAGTGTGGGACCCTTGTCATGGAAGCTTTTATTTCCGCGTCACTGTCGCCCATTGCAGCCACTTTCAAGTGCGTTTTTTTTTTTTTTCGCGCCCTCCCTCAACTCTCTCTCTCTCTCTCCTTCCGCACCAATGTTTCACACACACACACACACATTGGAGTGAGCATGTCGCACACAATATGCATCACCCCTGAACTGTTCTTACTCCGTCTTTGCAAAAACAGCAACCCCCCAAAGGGAAAACATATCGGTGAATCTTCTCCCCCCTCCCCTCCCCTCCCCTCCTGCATCTCACCGTAGATCTCTATCCATCCCTTCTCCCGCGTCAAGTTTATTTTGCTCATACGTTGCTTCAATGTGCAGTCGATGGTCTTCCTAATAATCTGCAAAGGAAAGAAGATCTTCGAGTTGCACTCCGCTGACCGTGCCCCTCTCGGTGACGGTACTGTACACTCCTGTGAATAGTGTGCTCTTCTTTTCCCGGTGATACGAACCGAACGCCTGTCAATCGGCCAAGCCTTCGTCCTTGATTTCCGCCTCTCTTTTTTTCTCCGTGTGTAGCTCCTGTCCCGGATAAGGGGTAGAGACGGGGGAATAGGAGACTCTTTTCGCCACCAATCCTTCACGCGTGTCTCTTTTTTTTTTTTTGAGGGGAGGGGAGGGGAGGAGCGAGAGGCGGGGGCGAGCAGCTGGTTGAGCAGAGAGAAGAACGAGGTGTTGTCGCCGTTGCTGTGTACGGTGCACTAATCACTTTCGTATATTATTATTCACTCGTTTTCTCCGTACGCTGTCCCCCCCTCCCCCCGCCCCACGCACACACACACACACACACACACGCAAACGGGACGAGATAGAGTCATCTGCCAATCATGTCGACGACCAACAAAAACCACCCGTTGAGCTCCTCAGTCCCTGGCAGCGCGCCGATTGACCATCGGTCATTCACCGCCTGCTACACTGTCACGAAGCACTCATGGAGGGGCAAGTACACTAGAATTTTCTGCGTAGGTCCGCATGGGATCGCCACATGTGACGCGCGCTCCTTGTCGAAGCTGACGAACTACTGGCCATACACCTCGAGCGTGCGAGGCATTCTGGCTGAAGGCACCAATAATGGGCAATTCCTTCTCATTATCCAAAGCAACGGCAACAAAGCAGAGGAGTTGCGATTCTCTTGCGTCTCTGACGCGGAGCGGGTGCAACTCTTGACAGATGTAAACCGGTATAGACTCTGTTTTGACCACAACTATCGCGCCTCGCTACCGCTCCAGATGTTTGCAGCAATGAAGTACACCACCAAAGAGACACTTCGACCGTGCACTCTGCGAGTGACAGCCATCGGCCTTGAACAGTTGTACCGTACTGGGGACGAGCTGAGCGGCAAAGCCCCTGCCGAAGGCGTCGCGACAGCCAGCTCGCCAGTGCAGGTGTCGACTACAGCCGGTAGAGGCAATGCAGGCGATATACACGAGTATGAAAAAGTGGGCGAGTATCTCTTTTACAATATTCGGGGCATCACATCCATTGAAAACCGACCCGGCAGCCTCGTCATTGCGTATGGAATGGAGATGAAGCTGCATCTCTACGACGTGGTGAATGCAAAGCTGCTGATCGAGTCCATCTCACAAAACGCGAGGGAGTACCTCGGGCTTCCTCGATATCGTGAGATGAATATCCTGTCGCAAAGTGTGTTTGATTCAGAACGCCTCGGCATCCGCCGCGACGCCCTCGAGGCTGTGGAGGAGTTCAGCGTGTTGAAATACTCCCCAAAGCAGCGTGACGGCACGGTGCGCCGCTTGCTGAGCACCACATCGAATTCGATTCTTGAGCGGGACCCCGTCACGTACAATCCACTCAGTGCACATTTTCTTCACTCTATCTTTGCTCTTGTGCGTTGCGAAGATGACGATCAGCGCTTCTTCATCCTTTTCAAGGACTCGCCTGTCATGAAGTCGTATCAGTCACCCCTTCGCGACGCCATTCTGGCGCATGTGTTGACAGCATGCTACAGTGTTGGGGAAGGAAACGTGTGTGTATTGTCGCGCCCACTTCTGCGGCGCAACCGACTCTCTTCTCTTGGTACACCCGTCACAGAGGAGGTGGAGAGTCTGTTGCTGAAGGGGCTTGTCGACAGTCGTCGCGCCGGCGGCGCAACCCCAGGGGACATGGCAAAATGGACAGCAAGCGACGTGGGTGCCGCTCTTATGGCGGCCCTGGAGCTTTTCAACGCGAACATCCCGAGGACAGGGTTGGCGTGGAGCGAGAACAGGGACGGTCTTTTCTCTGAGAATCGTGAAAAGCTGATATTCAATGCAGTGGAAGCTGTCCTGGAGCACTTCTCATGGATGAAGCTGAGTGGGAGCGAGGCGAATCGAGACGGCACCACCAGTACCAGTGGCGGCACCAGCAGTGGGAACATTGCCGGCAACATGATGCTCGACGCGATGATTCAGCGTTTTGTTGCGGAGCAGTTCCAGGCTCTGGGTCGTCTCTCGGTGTCACGTGTGGGCTTCAGCTCAATTGCACTAGTTCCTTCGCTGTTCAAGTCGGT
Source organism: Porcisia hertigi (assembly GCF_017918235.1). Lineage (NCBI taxonomy): Eukaryota > Euglenozoa > Kinetoplastea > Trypanosomatida > Trypanosomatidae > Porcisia > Porcisia hertigi. Next base: position 971,450 of record NC_090589.1, on the reverse strand, counting down.
TGGCATTTACTCGGTGAAGGCGTTGCGGCTCAACAACCTGGCGGTCTCCTACGCCGTTATCGAATTCCTTAACACGCTCATGACCTCGTTTCACGATCATTACGAAGTAGAGCACGAGTCCATAAACAAGAACCGACTACTGAGTGCTGAAGGCTTCATTCGAAGTCTCATGGAGGTGCTGCGCGACCACATTCCCAACAAAAGCGCGTCTTTGCTGGTGTTGGAGCTGCTGTTTTTCTTCAAGTTTGCACTCTGCCCACCGTACAGCTGCACAACCGACCCGGCACACTTCAGGCGCATTATGCAGGAACTGGTGGACATAGTGGGGAGACACCTGTTTGAATTGCTGAGCCACTCGTGTGACATCATTCGCTACACCGCAGGCCAACTGATCCGGGTGGTGATGGAGGAGGGCGACGAAACCCAGTTTGCACGCATGCAGCAGCTCGCCTTGTCGGAGGCGGGACTTCTTACACAGTTCAACATCGCAGTCTTTTCGTCCAATCGGAAGCTTCGCGACCTGGCGCGGCGCCTTATCGCGTACTGGGCGCACTCCAACGTGCCCACACAGGACATACTGCGGCGCATGGTCCCACTGGCCCTGTTGAACTTTCTGCAGTCTACGGAGCCGGCACCGGCAAGCGAGCAAGAGGTGGAGGAGCAAAAGAAGGTGACCCAGATGACCGCAGTTTTCCGTGAGTCTAAAACGGGCTGGTTCAAAAAGTCTTTCAATCCGCGAGACGTCATGCCGGAGGTGAACGAGAGCGCCACCGACAAGTGGACCGGTCCCCTTACCTCTTCCCCGGCAGACTCCAACGGCTCTGACGGCGGTCGGGTGCGGTACCGCGTACGCGATGTCAAGGTACTACCAAAGATCAACTGGAGCATGTTCTTTTATCAAGCCAACAGAGACCACCTGCGGCCCGACCTCATTTGGAACCACACCACCCGGGCCGAGCTCAAGGCAGCCGTTCAGGCGGAGCTGGAGGCCTTCCGGCAGCACAGTGATATGTGTCGGGAGAAAATGATTGCGTGGAACTACGCTGAATTCGAGGTCGTCTATCACAGCCTTGACGCGGAGCTCAAAGTCGGACAACACTACCCTCGCCTGCTCTTTGAAGACCCACACCCGGTCATCGCGCAGCCGCGGGAGTTCTTCAACAATATGTACCACCGCTTCCTGCTGGTCCAGGACACCAAAATTAAGCTGGAGTGCCTGCACGGATTGGCACTCCTCTACACGCACTACGCTGAGACTATTGGCGAATTCAACGATCTGCCGTTCTTGCTCCAAATGCTGCAAAATACAATGGACCCCATGATGCGAGACCGCCTACTCCTGCTTCTCGCCCATCTACTCAAGGCACGTCACAACATTAAGCTCTTTCTTGATCACGACGGGCTGGCACCGCTGATGGACCTGGTGACCTTGGCGCACCTGCATATCGATCGACCACAGCTGAAGTCCCTCTCAAACACAATCGACTACCTTGGCAATCTCAGCGAGATTCAAGGTCAGCAAAAAGAGTGGCATTACACCCAAAACGGCGTCAAGGCAGGGCCCGTCTCCTTCTCCGAGCTCAAGGAGCTGTACAAAAAGGGCGAGGTGACGGAAACGGCTAAGGTGTGGGCACAGGGCATGCCGGGCTGGAGCGAGTTCCGCGCCGTTGCACAGCTGCGCTGGGGAGTCATGGGCGCCGATATCCCGTCTATCCTGACGCTGACAGAGGTGACATGCACGGTCCTGGATATTGTTATTCTTTTGTGCCAGCACTATCCGTCAGTGAATGATGAAGGTGCTGTAATGCAGCCTCAGCCGAAAGTCAAGCGAATTCTCAGCAGTCCCGCCGTCCTGCCCCATTTGGTACAGTTGCTGCTCACCTTTGACAGCGCCGTGTGCTCGCGCGTGCACACCCTTCTCCTGTCGCTGATGGAGGCAAACCCGCTAGTGGGCCGGTTTTTCCTTACCGGTGTGTTTTTCTTTTCGTGTCTTTACACCGCGTCAGATGTGCTGCCCATGTGCCGCCTGCTTGCCGCGACGCATAATCGACAGTCCTTCCAGTACGCGGCGGCCACGAATGACGTGGTGCGAAATAGCATTCTGGCGCCGCTGTTGCCACCGGCAATGGTGTGTTACCTCACCCACCACGGCCCCGAGGCTTTCGCAGACGTGTTGCTCGGTGAATACAACAACCCCGAAGCGATTTGGTCGCCGTCTATGCGGCAATACCTGGCCGCCAAGGTGGCCGCACACGTGGCGGATTTCACTCCTCGACTGCTCAGCAACAACACCGTGGTCTACCAATATTGCCCAATAGTTGGGGTGCAGTACGAGTCTTTGCAAAAGGAGCTGTTCTGCAGTCAGTACTACCTGCGCCACTTCTGCGACGAGCTGCGCTTTCCGAACTGGCCCGTACGAGACGCTGTGCGGTTCCTCACGGATGTCCTGCAGCAGTGGAAAGGAGAGCTCAGCAAGAAACCGTCCTCGCTGACGCAAGAAAAATGCCACGAGATTTTGGGGCTCCAGCCGCCGTCGACCCAGCAGGAAATACGCAAGGCTTACTATCAGCTTGCCGCACGCTACCACCCCGACAAGAATCCCAACGGCCGAGAAGTTTTCGAGCTCATCCAGCGCGCCTATGAATTCTTGGCAGCCGGCTCAGTAGAATCGAGTGAACCAAGACCGTACAACATCTCGCTAATGCTCAAGGCGCAGTCTATTCTTTTGAAGAGGTGTGGTCCTGCACTGAAACCGTACAAGTACGCTGGCTACGGGCTCCTCCTGCGTCTTATCGAAGAGGAGTTCCACACGCCGGACGCGCTCCACAAGGACATTGTTCTCCTCGATCCGGCTACGGAGCTGTGCTACTTTACTATTCGCAATACCCCTCTCAATGCCGATGAGCTGCAGGAAGAGAACGGAATACACCTCCTCGCAGAAATCGCCAAGTATTGCTTCGAACTCATCACACCCAACTCGCTGGACACGGACATTCACGTTCGAATCGCAAAGCACTGCATGCTCACCTTCTCCCTCTGTGCCCGCTTCACGGATTGTCGTCTGAAGATGCTACGCGAGGAGGCGATTCCGTACCTCACCGCGAAAGGTATCGCCTACTACCAGGCACCGGAGTTGTCGCGCGCGTGCATCGAGGCGTGCGCCAGCGAGTCCTACAGCGAGAAGATGCAGTTGGAACTGATTCGCTATGGTAGTATTTGGCACCTCCTCCAGTCACTCTTCTTTTATGATCCCTCTCTCGACAAGGCTGACGTGAGCCTCGATGAAGAACATCACAAACAGCTCTTCGCCAACCGTGCTGCCGTTCTCGCTCTCCATGGCATCTACGCCCTTGTGGGCATCTCGCGCCCCCGTGCCACGATAACGAATAGCGCAGAAGGCACCGACTCGCACGGCAGGGCAGTCATTGTGTCTAGTGAAGAGAGAGCGGCGGATGCAACGACTGACAGCGTTGTGCAGACGACGCGACACGTCGGACTACATGAAGTACTCCAGCGACTCCTAACTCCCTTCATCCTCTATAAGATGGATCGTCAGCCTGACAGTGAAGCGGAGGTGCTGACACTGCTGAACTCGAACTCCGACACCCCGTATTTCTTGTGGAACAACTCGTGCCGTACCGAGTTGGGAGATTTGCTCCAGAGGAACTCGAAGCGGTTTCGTGAGGCCGCCTTCGGCGCTACTGACTTGCCTCCTCTCTCCACGAGTATTGCCGACTTCACTTATTCACTCCACGCGCGCGAGGTCGTCGTGGGTGGTGTTTTTCTGCGCCTCTTCATTGCTCAACCAAACTACCCAATCCAGAACCCCGTCGGGTTCTTCATGGCGCTGCTTCACTTTTTGCTTGACAAAAACTCTCATTCGGCAGGAAAGAAAGAAAGCGTTGCGGGGACACCGCCGGCACCGCTCACCACAGCACATCAAACTGTCTTGCAGGACGCACCACTCTTGGCGGCTCAGTCACTGCGACTGCTGAGCTGCAACTACTTGGAGACGCTCACGGCGACAGCAGCGAAGCAGATGGGCTCGCTGGTTGACCTTCTTAGACCCTTCACCCCTGTCGAGACGGGAGCAAGCGGCACGATAAGGAGCGAGTTAGACATACAGAACGCTGTTCGTTTGGAGGTGGTGCAGACGTTGACGAGATTCCTCACCTCGGATACCTGCCTTCAGGCGCTCTCAGTTATCGAAACAGCCATGACAGCCGTGGTGCTCTTGCTGGAGCAAATTCTGCAACACCAAGACGAAACATGCGACACGTCGTTGCACCCATCTGAAGAGCTGGATGCGGTGCTGGCGCTCGCCCAGCTCATGCTTGCCCATCGCAGCCTCGTGCAGCAGAGTCTTGACCGGGGTATCTATATCTTCTTGCTCTTTCTCTACGCCACCTGTCCGCGAGAGGGGGTCCGTGAGGAGTGTTGCAGGTGCTTGGCAAAAAGTTACGCCGATCGCCTAGTCGGGCCGCAGCTTTTCTTGCGCTCCTCTAATCTCCTACCAGCGGCGTTTCTCGAAATGATGAAGGAAAACGTGAAGCAGGCATGTCGAATGCTGGATGTATGGCAGGAGAGCCCCGAGCTGGTGTGGACAAAGACTCAGAAAGAGGAGCTAGTGAAGCAACTGCAGGAGAACCGTAGGCAGATTGTCAACGCCCTCTCCGCCGACCCTCTTGCGTCCTGGAAGCCGCCTGACATGACCGGAGGGGAGATGGGTCCACCCCAAAATTCCTCGGAGTACAACAGCAGCGGCGCTGATGGCGCGAAGGATCGTCTACGGTATCTGCAAGTCGGCGGGGTGTACGTGATGTTTTATGTGCGGCAGCCCGGGTGGGCGGTGCGCCATCCGAAGGAGTTTTTACTGGCACTGCTCGAGCGCTTTGTGGAGGAGGCAAGCAAGGCGATCTCAACCCAGTCCAACGGTGCCAGCGCTCTGCCGGACTTTGAGATGTTGGAGTTGCTCACCAAGGCAGGTGAGATGCTGCTAGCCAACTCGCCAGGGCTTCGCGACTACATGACGTCGCTTGGCTACGGCAGTAAAATTGACCGTTTGCTGAATCCCGGATCGGCCGACAGTTCCACTAACGATGTGGTGGTCCGCTATTCACTTGAATGGATGCGGGAGATGAGTCGCTCAGCTGCGTGCGTCGAGGCGACGAGCAGATCTACCGATGTGCTGTCTTCCCTCATCGACGTCATTGAGAAGTACCCCGCTCTTACCATCGGGGCGCTGGAAACACTGGAGGGATTTCTCAGCAATGTGACTCGCAATTCCCGCGTTTTGGAGTACGCTATGCGCAATCACCTTCCGGAGAAGCTGCTCAAGTATCTGGAAGAGAGCTTCCCCGATTCGGCCAGCGCCGCAGCGGGTGTCAGCGCCGCGACCATCCGCGCCGCGCTGGTGAAGGTCGTCAAGGCTCTGCTTGCCGCACCAGACGAAGCACACACACTGTGGATCCAGTCGCTGCTAGACAAGAGCTCCGTGTGGGCCAAGTATAAGAATCAAAGCCATGATATGTTTCTCACAGAAACACAGTTTGGTGGTTACTTGACCGCCAGCAGCAACACTCATCCTGGGGCGGCAACCACCACGCTTTCCTTGACGGCGACGGAGACTACGGAGGTGAACATGCGCGCTGAGCCCCCACCGCTCTAGGGCCACTCAGGAACCCAGACTGGTCTCGACGCCGCGTATGCTCCCAACTAACGCAGCCGGCGACTATGAAAAATGGCGTGCTGGCGAGACTTCTCGACGGAAGCGACGTCTTTTCGCAGCCATCACCTTTGACATGGGCTTCGTTGGGGTGGCCACGATCCTGTTTTTTCTCTCTCGATGGATTTGATGAACGTTCACTTTGCAATGCGCGCGCGACCCTTTTGGAAAAAAAGAATAGCACGAATTAATATGTAGTTCCCGGGGTGAAGCAGTTACGGTAGTGAGTATTTTTTTTTTTTGTAAAGCTCCCCCTTTTCTTTTCTGCTGCGGCGACCTTCACAACCAGGAGGGGCAACGTGAGCAAAATGATGAATAAAAACCTGGTGTATTCTGCATGTCGTTTCTGCTGGCTATAAGGGTAGAGGAATCGCCTAGGTCTCTGCGCGCTAGCGGTGGCTGCATCGATCTAAACTTGACCCGCTACCATCTGCTTGTAGCGCTATGTAGCTTACGATGCGAAAAGAACGTGCTGTGGCGTCATTCTCGGATGTGTATAGAACATTCCTGTGTTCACCTGCTTGTGGTTCTCTTTAACAACGATCCCTCCCACTTTCACCCCCCCCCCACCGTCCCTCTTTTCCTTACACTTTTCTTCAACGACACACGCACACCTGTACCTGGCCGGGCCCCGGTACACTCGAACACACTCTTGTGCAAATGCGTTGCTTATCTGAATGTTTGAATCTGTTTTTCCCCTCTTTGTCTCTCTCTCCCCTCCCCTGTACAACAGCAATCGTCCGCCTCGCCCCCTTCCGTGACCTTTTAAAGCAGCTCTTCACCTTTTCAGCTTCGCAGTCTCCTCCCTCCCTCCTCCTGCCTCGTCCCCCTGCCCCCCCCCCTCACACTTCAGTCTGCATTTACAGCTCTCTCACTGTTGTTCTCCTTTTTTTCCCTCCTACCCCCTTTGAAAAAAAAAGGACTGTGTATTTTGTGTGTTTCGTTGTCTTTTTTCTCCGGCACCCAAAGATTTGGCACGCATTTGTACCGTTTCACGTGACCCGTAGATATTCTCAGCGTCAGTGTGTACTCATCCCCTCTTTTTTTGTGTGTGCCTCCGATTCCTCTCCCGATTTGTGTGAAGCGTCGTCCGTGTTCTTCTGAGCGAATCTCCCCCCCTCCCCCAACACACACACACACATACACACACATACACACAGTCCAGAACAGCGAAGATGCAGCTACCTCGCATTCCGTCGTACGAGGAAGCTAGTATGGCTGGAGCGGAGTACTCACTCTCACCCATGTCCCCCCTCAGCCACCTAAGCAAGAAGATTGACGTGACGAAGCTGAAGACGAAGGCGTGCCGCTACTATGTCCTCGGTGTGACGTGCCCATTCGGGGATACTTGCGCTTTTTCACATAGCGAGCCTGTCTCTCCCACCGCATACGCACCTGCGCGGTTCACGGCAAAGAGCCCTGCCAGCGTCAACTTCGAGGACTTGTTCAAGTCCGGAAGTGGGCAGCTGAGCGATACGCAGTCCACTGATGCCGCTGGCGAGGTGCCGGAGCGCGTTGTGTTTGGTCAGCCCCCGCCGGCCTACGACATTGCGCTTAAGGAGTCCGAGACGATGGCGGCTGCAACGGAGGAGCTAGTGACCCCACCCGCCTACCCCAAGCGCTTCCGTTTCGATCCCTACAGTGTGACCTGGATCGCGTTCGAGAAGACCGCATGAGCGCCGCTATCGTCCTCCCCTCCCTTTTCATCCCCCCCCCCCCCCCCCCGCCCCGCGCGGTGTACTGCTTGGGTAATTTTACTTAACAACGAGAACAAACAAATAGACGCCACTGCTTTAGGAATGACGATTCATTGTGGGCTCACTGGAAGAGAGATTCACACACCTCAAATGGCGCGTCGGTAGTCCCTCCTAGGTCTCCCTCGTTCTCTCAACACTTCAGGGGCTCACTGTCGTCGTTGGAAGCTCCACAGCTTCCACAGGAAAAAAAAAAGCGCCGAGACGCCTTTTTTTTCCCTGTTCCTTCCCCGTCTTTTTTTTTCCTTTTCTTCCTGTTTGTGTACCACCGTTTTTTTTTTCTTTTCGCATCGATTAAGGACACGACAGATTCTTTCAGCTCTGTTTCACTTTTCACTTATTTCAATGTGTTTCTGTTTGTGTGTGTGTGTTCATGAGTTAGTGGCCGCGTGTTTTTTTAATGTTTTTGTGTGTTTTCCTTTTTTAGTTCCCCGTTCTATTTACAGCTGTATTTCGGATATGTTTACCCGTTCATTTTTTTTTGATTTTTTTTATTGTTTTCTGCCTTGTCTTTTTTTTTCGGCTCTGGTTTCTCCCTTTTTTTTTCACGGTTGCGGTTTTGGTTGTGTTATCTTGGGCAATTTGCTTTCTTTTTTTTTTTCATATGGTCGCCGAGTTGATCGGATATTTTTCCACCGTTTCTTTCTTTTTTTTTTCGGATGGTGGAGATCGTGTGGCTTCGTCTACACTGAGTCGCTGAGAGGGAGTCAGGGAGAGAATACACACAAACGCGCACACGCACACACACAAAAAATATGTTCTGTCCCTGACCACCTGTTTCTCGACTGGGTGTACACTCTTCCTTTCTTTTTTGGGCTGCTTTTCTGCATATGATTTCAGGCACACGGGGTCTCGACGTGCACCTCTCACCTCCGTTCGCACATACACATGCACTCTTCACTTTTACAGACTATCGTGTGTTTGTACACATACATAGATGTGATCTGGAGTTGTGCTTGTGTATATTGATGCGCCTGTTTGTGTTGTGTACTGGCTGACCTTTGCCTTTCTGTATGTGCTTCCCTCAGTCTCTTGGATGTTCACTCCCCATTTTTTTTTTCATTTGCTCGCTTGTGCTTTATTGCTGCCGTGTTCATGTCCAAGACCATCCCCGTTGCACTGCTTTTGTTGCGGGTACGCATTGTGTCTAACCGCGCACACGCTCCTTCTCCTGTTACGTTTACTTGCTGATGTTTACGTCGTATAGCGGTGCTTGGTCGGCAATACCTCCTTGTCCATAAGTGCACGCATCGCATAGCAGTGGTCACGCACCCCCTTTTTTTACGAAGATATGGACAGGCACGTCGGCGCCGTAAAGTTTTTTTTTCCATGTCGGGGTTCATTACGAAATGCTTGCAGCGGGAGAATCCTGTACAATCACTGCCTACGCCGCCCCCCCCCGGGGGGGAGGGCGTGGTGGGAGGAGGGGGGACGCGTATGCGTTCGTGTGAAAGGATGTGTGCCAATGCTGTAGACCAACATGCGTAGGGGGCGAGAGAGGTGTGTGTGTGTGTGTGTGTGCTCGGGTTATCAATTCGTACGCGCAAGTGGTTGTGAAGTGACAGTGTTGAAAGATTTGCTCTTCACACATGCCTGTGTGCGCTCTCGGGGGACAGGAGAGGTGGTATGGGAAACGCATGAAGAAGGAACAAACTTTGCCATCACTTCTCTGAGGAAGGTGAAGCTTCGCTCCTTTGATGTTTGTGCTCAGCAAAGCAAACGGCCCGACGGGGGGTGCCCGTCAAGGAACAAAGAATCAGAGCAGGACCCCAGTGGAAAGCAGTCAAGGCATCAAGTGCAAAGCCCGAGCTTGGCGCCGCGCGTTCTGGGGTTCGAAACGCAAAAGCATCGCGATATTCGCGCACACACACCTACACACACACAGAGCAACAAACTCACGGGGTGGAATATGGAAATGGAGGGAAAATAGAGAGAGGAGGAGAGAGAGATTTGCAAGGACGAGCACGCGAATAAATTCGAGACGACCCCGAACGGTGACGCGTGTCTAGCTTCAAAGGACCTGCCGCAGAGTTTCAGGGCATCTCCTCTGGCAACAAGAAAAAACCGTTTCCACATAACCCATTCCCTTTTTGTTTGTTGAGTGCGTGTGTGTAAATGCGGTGTGTTCAGATGGGGATGATCGCCGGTGTTGTGTTGCATACGATCTTGTGTTCGTGATGTGATGTGTGTCATTTCCAAACAACAGCTCACCTGACCCGACTCGTTATTTCTTGCGCTGGTTTGGATCCTTCTTGTTTTTAGGAGTGACTTGTTGTTTTTTTCGTGAGGAGAGGTGAGATTGAGCTCGTTTTTTTTTTTTTGTACACCGTTCTGCGGCGAACGCGATGCGCGCTGTCCTGCTCGTTCGGTGAAAGAGACCTAAAGGGGAGGCACAACCCGTACCAGGCGTGTGCGGCTGCTCGCGTTCGAGTTGCCTCTCTCCCACTTGTCCTCTTTTCTTTGTGTGTGCGTGTACTACTGAGGCAGCGTTCTCCGCTTCACCACGGCGTCCTCGGAGCCATTCCACTTTGCCCTCGTTTTCATTTATTACTCCACCCGAATTTTAGGCGCGACTCTCTTTGTTCGGTTTCGTTTGTCGCATCGTGCCAGCCTTTAGCGCTAGCCAGCCCTTCTGACGGAGAGACTGACCGCGCTTTATTTGCGTCATGAAACCCTGTACACCCGCTCTCGTGTGTGTTCCCCTGCTCCCTCCTCTCCCTCCCTTGCCCCCGCCGGTCTTACTTTGCGCTTGTTTTTCATCTACGAGGCATGGCATGGAGGCGTCGAAGGAACGGGGAGGGGAGGGGGGGGCGATATCCAGCGCCAGTACGACATCCGCAGAGCTCTTGTTCAAATCCTTGGCCTTAGCGGGGAGTATATATGTTTGTTTTCCCACAGGGATTCCTCGAGGATATGCAAAGAATGAGTGCGCCGTTTTTTTCTCTTTCGGACGAACGAGTGCTTGGGAACCGAAACAGTCTGTGCAAAGGAATCACGTGTACAAGGTGCTTAGACACTGTCCTCCTCGAGAAATCGACAAAGAAAAGGGCGAGATGATGAGTGCTTTGCGCGTCGCAGCGACCGCACACAGTGTGGGCGAGGCAGCGGAGACACAATATTCGGAGGGATGGCTCGCTCATCTCAGTAGGATGGCTTGCAAAAAAAAAAAACGCTCACTCGGGGAGAAACAGAACATCGAAGAAAACATGGATACAAACTCATATACAAGCACAGAGAATTATGTGGCCTGAACAGTTGAGGAAATAATGAGACCCAACACACATCACCTGTAGCTCCCAAATCTGCATGAAAAAAAAAGAGGTGAACGACCGCATCGATAGACAGACAGGAGACGGAAAGCTAGCCAGGTAGTGGGAAAGCGAAAAAAAATGAAAAATGAAAACCTGTGAGCAGATATAGTCACGCGTACGTATTTTTGACAGTCTCCCTTCATCGGTTTTTTTTCTTTCCTGATTACCACAACCAATCCGAGCATGCCACCCTGTCTGTCTGGAAGCGAATTTTATTGCTGAAGTTTGCCCTCGCCTGTCCGTCCGAATTTTTCTCCGGTGTTGTCGATACTCATCGATTTTTTTTTTCACGGCGATGAACGTGTGTGAGTTGTAGTCTGTTTTTCCCCCGCTATTCGTCATTATTGTTCGTGTGTGATAATTTGTGTTCATCCGTTTCTTTTTTTCGTGTAGCTGTCCCATTTCTCGCCTCATCATTTGGTCTTTTTTTTCAGCCCTTTTCGTGTGTGTGTGTGTGTGCAACAGCGTTTTTTGTTGTCTCTTTGTTTTCCTCCCTTCCCCCAGAACCACACACACACACACACACACAATCTCTTCTTATACCTCACATCTCTCCGCCAGTCCCTGTGTTTGTTCCTCTGCCCCCCCCCTTCCGTCTCGACCCCTGTGTATCTTGTCCTCACCCACAACACCACCTTTTTTATTTCTAGAGGCTTGCGTGTGTGTGTGTGTGTGTGTTACCTCTTTTCTGTTTTTTTTTTTGGTTCTGTTTTTTCTTCCGCCCTTACCTTACCTCCCGCCTGTCTGTCTTACTCTCTCTCGTTGTATTTTGTTTTTTTTGTTGTTCTTTTATCATTTTTATCATATTGTTTTTTTTTCTTTCACTCTTCTTCTTCCTCCTCCTCCTCCCCCCCCCCCATTACCTTCCCTCTCTTTTATTTATATATTTATTTATCTATATTTATATATATCTTGGTTTCACCCGCCTGCTCGCTCGCTTTGTACCAATCTTTACTCCTGTTGCTTTGTCTTCATGTTTTTCTCCCTTTTTTTTTCTCCCTCCCCCGCCGAGTTCACCAGAGCCCTCCTGCCCAAACCCGCCACTGAAAAAAAAAAACGATAAGAGAACAAAAAAAAAGAGAAGCAAACACATTTGCCAGTTCTTTAAGGCACGAGGCAACTTCGAACCGATGATGATCCAACGCAAACACGAAACAAAAAGAAGAGTAACGAGTGGGGAAAAAAGAAAGAATAGCAGCAGTCTTCCTTTTCTCATGTGCTGCGATCCCCGCGTTTCCCCCCCCCCCCCCCCTTCTCCCCCCCACCCCTCCTCCCTCCCTTCCCTGAGGAGGCTGTGACCCTCATTGATGCAGTGGTGCACGTGGAGAGAAACGCTGCCTGGAATATCGCATATGCGTGCGTGTATGTGTGCCTTTTGCGAGATGATGATGCGCATTGGGAGAAACAACAAACGGCGCTCATCATCTGAGGTAGGGTCGCACCACGATGCTCGGGGAGGGGCGGGGCCCTCATATTGCATGATGTATCACAAAGTGCACGATGCTGGGAGATGAAAGACTGGGTGGGGGGAGTGTGGGAGATGGCCTGACGACAATGAGAATGGTGGATACGCTGGTGTTCTCGGAATGAAGCTCAGCAAAGGCTCGCCCAAAGTTGATTGCTGTCAACCGTAATTCGAGCAATTCACGCGAGAGGGGGGGAAAAGAAGAAACACCACTTTTTTTGTGTGTGTGTGTGTGTGTTTCCCCCCGGAGGAGGTCGCTCTTAGTTTTTCCCTTGCTTTTCTGCTTTTTTTTTGCTTTTTACCCTCGTTTCTGTGTTCACCGTGTTTTTCACTTTGGCTTCGCTTTTTTTTGCCCTCGAAAATTTTATATTCATACGAACAACAACAAAAAGGAGAGAATTCCCCTTCCCCCACCCCCCACCCCAATCCTCATCCTCATCCTCATTTCTACGCGCAATAGTCTCGAGAAGTTGACCAAAAAAAAACGTATATAATGTGTATATATACATACGCACATACTAACGAACCTGAACTCTATATATTTTTTTTTACTACACCCCCTCCCAATTTACACGTTGTCCTTTTGAGTAGTAGTAGTAGTAGTGCCCCCCCCCCCTCCCTCCCTCCCTCCCCCCCCTTATGTTGTCTATCCACTGGAGATTCTCCCTACGATTTCTTGTTGGTTATTCTCTTGGCCAAAATTGAATCCATGGGCAACCGTGTTCACTTTTGTTCAGTCTCCGCTGTTTCTTTTGTTTTTTCGTTTATGTTTGTACCGTGAGGGGTAAATTTTTATATTCTTTTTTAGGTCAGTGCTCGAGGATATGCCAAAGGAAATGGGATGGGGGATGGGGATGGGGGTGAAGGTTTGAGAAGAGAGATAAAATGCGAAAGGCATTTGAACGTTTTTTGTTGCTGTTGTTCTTTTGGTTGCTTTCTGTTTTTTTTTTTCACCTCCACTGTGTTGTTGGCCACTCTCACAAACGAAAAACAAAGAAACGTAAACACACACAAACAAAACGGGGTTTCTCCGTACATCTACTGCAGTGAGTGAGGAGGGAGGGAGGGAGAGAGGGAGGGGGGAATTCGCAAATGAAATCGTGACGGTTGTTCGCGTTGTTGAAAGGACGAGAAACAACAAAAGCAACTGAACAATAGAAAATGTTTGCAGCGTACAGGGAACGAAGGAATCAGCTCACCCCCCCCCTCCCCCCACACCATCGAGGATAGCACCGACGCCACACGGTGTTACAAAAGAGAGCACAAAAAAATCAAAATGAAATCGGGTAGTGGTAGTGGTAGTGGTAGTGGCAACAAAAACAAGATCCAGTAAGGGACCAGAAACCAAATCACCCTGCCTTTGATTCTTTGTTCGATTCCTTTTTTCCTCCCTTTCACCTCCCTCCCCTCCTTCCCCCCCCCCCTTCTTTCCCAAAGAAGAATGAAAACATGGACTTCAAGCAGAAAGTTGCTCAATGTGATGACTCCCTCGCGTGCTTTCGTTTGTCGTTTTTTTTTTTCCGTGTGTGTGTGTGTGCTCTTCTCGAGAAGACTTGATTTTTTCTCTTGTTTTTTTTCTCCCTCCCTCCCTTCTCTCTTTTTCCCTCCCTCCCCCCCTCTATTTGTATTTTATCAATGTATTTAACATGTTTCGGCTCATTTATTTTCATTAGTTCTTTACTTTTTGTTTTCGGCATAAAGACAGGAAGGAAAACCAAAAGCAAAAAAAAAGGGGCAGACCGTTTATTATTTTACAGCGGTGTTCACCTCCTCTACTCCTCTTCTTCTTCCCCCCCCCCTTCCCTTTTCCAATGGACCTACACGCCTTTCTCACCTCTGTTTCTTTTTTCCCTCTCTCGTCTGAGAGGTACATGCGTCTTGGGTGTTGGCGTGGGAAGGGAGGGAGGTAGGGAAATGATCTAGACGGGATGGAGACGCTTCTGACGGGCTTTCGATGCGTAGTATGACGCGGGGTACATGGTGCCGGCTCGCTTCTTGCCTACCCGTTGCTTTTTCACTTGTGCCATCTACAAACGGTTGGTGCGCGATGGCCTGTGCAACTGGTTCTCGCAGGGCAAAAAGAGTGGGTGCCCATCTGAAAGGTGTCCCCTCTCTCTCTTGTCATCCCAGCTTGTCGAATTTCTGCAAAGAAAAACAGCACACACACGCACGACGCAGAGGTGGTGTGACGTATTTCACGGCCTTTGCGTCTGCTTCTCTCGGTCCACATCCCCGTCTCTCGCTCGTCATCAGCTTCCCCGTGTCTTTTCTCTCCCCTCCCCTCATCTTTCACTCCGCAGGTGACATATATATATGTTTCTTCAGTAGCACTGCCTCTCATTCCGTTACTCCCTACGCAGCGCCTATTTTTTTTTCTGTAACCCACTGGAGGGGGGGGGAGGGGAGGAGAAGAAGACATGACGCACATCTTCTTCTATCACTGTGCCCTTCCCACATAGAAGTGTCGTGTCGTGTATACACATGGATTCTAAGCCGATGTTTTTCATCTCCCAAACCGTTATTGCTCTTCTCTATGGGTCTTCCGTTCTCTGAGATGGACGATGCTGCCTCGGTGGCTCCCCCCTCCCCTCCACACACACACACACAGCGCACAAAAAGCTTCAGGGTTATGCTTATTTCGCTGAGAGGACGTCCACCTCCATGGCTTGCAAAAATTGGCCCTTCACGTTCCACACACCTACGGTACATCTTCTCAGTACCATGCGTACCTGACCCCTCCCTTTGCATAGCCAGCTAACGCATTACAGCCGCTTTTGGGCGATAGACTTCAGTACCTGCGTGGGCTGAGACCAGCACAGCATGATCATCTCGGGATTCTGCTCTTTGCAACGCCCCCCTGGCACACGACTTGTCTACCCCGCAGATAAAGACTAGGCTGTGTCACACCACCACCACCACGTAGGCCAGTGGTATGATGAGCTGTGGTCTTGGTGTTTCCTCGAAGGCAGTAATGAAGGCTACCATCTCCGGTGTGGCTCAGCCCCTGAGACCCCCACCATCAAAAAAAAATATATATATAAACCGTGTACTTTCCCATCGGACACAGGAAACCACCGTTTGAGCGGGCCGAGCTGGATGGCGGGAGCAGCAGCTGTCAGCTCTGTGCCATCTCCAACGCTATCGACGCCGGCATCAGGATGTAGCAGTCGCCTACCCCATCATTGTCGTTTGAGGATTTTCTTTGTTGATCAAGGGTCTGACGTCACCCTTCCCTCCCCCCGAAAAGTAAATGAACGCACTGCGCTGCACCGACAAAAGGCATTATCAAGGCAGTCTATTGAAACCTTTGTGCTCTGCCTTTCTACGAGTCCGCGTAATACACAGGAAAAAAAAGGCCACCTCTGCCTCTGCAAGATCGAAAGAAACGCAAATAAACCGGAAGGAAAAATAATTTGGGTGTTTGACAACGAAGTGAGAGGTGATGACGTGATTTTATACAAAGAACTTCTCTTAACTCGTTGTCATGTTAGCTGCCCCCTTGAGGTGGCACAGCCACACCCACCACAGTTCTGGACTCTCCGTAATTGGTGAACAGTGAGTGTGATTCAGCGTCGTCGTTTTTTTTGTGTGTGTATGTGTTTTTTATATCGTTTGTGTGCTTGTTTTTCGTCGCTGCATTTTACGAGTATGTTCCCTCGTTATCTTGTAAAGCTGGCACCCCTATTTTTCTCAGCATCTGCCTATTCCTTCTCGCCTCAGAGCCTCTCAGCACCCTGCAGCGCCGGCTGCCAAGAAAGGCTTGGCGACCTTGCCCATTCTTTGTTGTTTCGTGTCCTGCCCATTTCCCTTTCCTTTGTTTCTTGTTCTTGTTTGCTTTAGACTCTCTTCAGTGACGCATAATCACTGCCCTGTATTCTCCCTCCTCAACTCCCTTCTCTACATCGGTACAGGATTAATGGAATGGACAACAAATGCCGCTCCACTCAGCCAGCAGAACCCCAAATTGGGTTCACTGTGTGTTCCACGTTTTACCATCAATGGAGCTGCTTGATCAAACCCTCCCCACGCTGACTAGTGTTGGGGGGAAGGGGGGGGGGGCTGCACTATTTTCCCCGCACATAGACGACTACTCGGTCGTGGTTCCAAGGGCATCTTCAATACACACTGGTGCTTCCGGTTTTGTCGTGCGTCGTGGACTTCGTTTTTTGCTTTCCTGCTCTCTGCCGTTAGCTCTCCTCCCCAGCCGGGCTCCATCATGGGGAACAGCGCTCGCGGGCGGAGCGCACTCACTGGGCGGCAGAGGTCGCGGTGGTATCCTCACGGTGCGGGGAATACTCGGAGAGTGCAACCCCCCTTCCCTTCCCTTCCCTCCCCCCCCCCTCCGCCTTGCGCGGCTGCATCGTGTGTCCGCCGGCCGATTCGTGGCGTCCATCCTGGAAGCTACAGGATGAATTCCTGTATGGCGCGGTCTGCAGGTGGGACGCGAGCTGGGGCAGTCGTAGGCACCCTTCCCGTCATAGTTGTGGTGGTGAGGCTAGGTGTAGAGCGGAGCATGGACACCCCGAGTGCCTCATGCCGGCCTCCCGCTCGACACGGGGGAAAGTAGGGGCCACGGTCAGCAAGGCTCTCCCCCTCCCCCACACCCCATATAGCCTCTCGCGGCACGCAGGCTGGGCGAAGAGTCTGTGAGTAGGGTAGGGAAGGGAGGGAGGGGGGGGAGGGGGGCTGGCTGGCCTGATGCTGACCAAGCTTCTCCCGGTTCGCGACCTGCTGGTGTGGAGGCTTCTTGGATGACGCTGTGGAAAGGGCGAAGGGGGGGGAACACTTACCACCACAACTCATGGGATGAAGTTTCATAAAAACTATCTTTACCTGTTCCTGCCGCAATCTTTGCTCCCCTCTTACTCTCTGTGCTCATTATATTCGTCTCACCTGATGCACCATGGACAATGTTACACACGAAATTCCGACGATTGAAATGGTTTATACAGGTGACTGCTCTCCGGTTCGGTCGCCCTCTCCGCTCCCTGTTACAAAAAAAAGTACACACTAGCACACATTCAAGGGAGAAAAACAAACAAAAAAACGCTACCAGCTCCAGCGTTTGCCACTTCAGCCTCACTGCTGTGAATATTTATCCCACACCTCTTGTCTCTCGCTCTCTCTTTTTTTTTCTTACCTTTTCTCCTTATTCGTGCGTTTTTCTTTGTTTTTTTTCTATTGTGTTCACACCCCTCTTTGGCTGTCCTCCTCCTCCTCTTCCTCTCCTCTTCGTCGTGTGGGCACAAGGCACGCTCCGTCAAAAGACAAAAGAAACGAACAAAGAGAAAACGCGACGCGGGTTATGCGTGCTGACGCTCTTCATCAAAAAAAGCTTTTACTTCTCAAAAAAAAAGAATCATTACCCTTCGTGCATCATTGCTTCGCCCTCGTCGGCGTTGTTACTGCTTCGCGCTCCCGCGTGAAGTGCTGTGTCTGTGCGCGTCTGTGATCTTCGACAGCAACACCGACGCCAGTTCACGGTAGTACGACACACACACACACACATTCAATAGCCGTAAAACCAGGAAAAAAAACGAGCAAAACAAATAGTAATCAAAAGGTAAGGCGAGTACGTCGAGAGAGCATATCTTAAACGTGGGCTCGGCTACAATTAGTGTCTGCTGCTCATCAGCTGTGTCTCAGTTAATCGACCGAGATCCATTGCATGAAAAGTTCATCGCGTTCAATATCGAGGTTAACTTACGTGTACGTACACACAATATATATACACACACACATATATATATATATATAATACAATCTATATTTAGAGGAGTTTTTTCGTTTGCTACTGAGGGGGGGGGTCTATTCGAGGAACCTCACCCGCCACTCAGCCTTCACAAGAGAAAGAAAAAGGACGTAGCAGTGACTTTTAAATTTTTGTTCTTTCCACCACGCGCTAAAACGGAAGGAGCGGCACTTCAGGATTCACACGTCAAAAGAGCATATATATATATATATATCTTTATTTATTTATTTGAACGGGCTAGAAGACCCCTCACCCTCTCTCGTGTTCATCTCGTTCCCGCGTATGGGTATGGCAAACCCCACCACTGTGAAGATCCATCATTTGTCACGTGTGTGTGTGTGCGAGTGTGTTTTCTCTGTATTGCTCGGTCTGTGTGTGTGGTGTGTGTGTTTTGCCTCCAGGCGCCTCTTATCAAGAATCCTCAATACTGTTTTTTTGTTCGCAAGAGTCTCCTAAGCTGTTATCTCCTGGAGGCTCTGCGTGTCCTCTTCTTGCTGTCTTGTTCTTTGCCCCCCTTTTTTTCTCCAATTGAAAGCGCAACGTTCCTTGTTATTTTTTTTTACATTGTCGTAAAGCCCATACAGTAAAGTCTCACTTTATTTTCCCGCTTCCCCTCATTTTGTGTTTTTTCTTGGGTGTTGTGGGTGTTGTAGGTGTCGTGTGTGTGTGTGTGTTGACTCCTTTTTTTTTCTGTTCTTGGTCTGCTTGATTTCTCGATTTTTTTCCACTTCAGGTGCGGTTTTCGAGCAGCGTTGTGAAACCACACCAAAGAAGTGCGAAAATACTGCTGCCCCCCCCCCTTCCCCCCGATCCCCGCGGGGGTTCACTGCATCCAATAGAGGGCCACAAATAAAAGTGACAGTAAAACACTCACACCAGTTGCGAATACGGATTGAAAACAAATGAAACAAGAACTGAAAACTTAGCCATTGTTTATCTGCTCTATTGTTGGTTGTTTCGCAAAGGCTTTCTTTTCCGTGGTTTGTCGTGGTTGCTCTACACCCCCCCCCCCCGCGATATATTTTATATTTTGGCTCTATTTGTCTTCCCCCCTCCCCCCCAATTTCTCTGCTTGTTCGCTCCACTGTGATTCGGAGTACTGTGTCGCAACCGTAACCTGAATTTTCTCCGGCTTTTGTCAGGCTCTCCAGTGTTTTACTTCCCTTTTCTTCGTTGCTGAGTGCCCTCTCCTTTATCCTGTCTTCACCTCCCCTTCTCAGTGCCCACTTCCCTCGAACAGCCACACACACACACACACACACACACACACACAGCAGAGGCAACGCACACCATCCTTAGTTTACTTCCCAGCCGCTCAAAAAAAAAAACCTGATTTTTACGCTCGTATTGTATCCCCTTCCCCCTCTTTACCATTTTTTTTGTTGCGCTCCGGGTAACTCATATTGCACACGTGGTGGCTTCTTTTTCTCTCACCTACAGCCCTTCTTTCTCTGTTTCTCCGTCTGTGTTTTTGCCCGTGTTTTCCTGCTTTTTTGTGTGTTTGTCTGTGGCTCTTGACTTTGATCTTTTTTTTTAGATTTTATTCATCGTCTTTCCTTTTTTTTTTTCTCAACAATTCTCAAACAAAACACAGAAAGACATAATCAGGCCCCCACCGACCCTTCCACTCACCCACCATCACATCATCACTTTTCTCCCTCTCCGTTGCACTCTCTCACCCTCTACACGCCGATACAAAACGAAGCGCTTCTCACTTTTTTTGTTGTTTTGCGGAGTGTTGTGCTCATATTCATATTCTATTGAATCCTTGTCTCAAAGCGTTTGTGTTCAATCCTGTTTTTTTCCTCATTTTCTTCACCTCTTCCCCTTTGTGTGTGTGTGTGTTTCTTCTGGTGACTTTTTTTTTCGATTCCCCCCTCCGCCTCCTCCTCTGTTGTTTTATTGAAGTATTCCTGCCCCCCCCCCTCCTCTTCCCTCTGTTTTTTTCTTTGTGTTTCCCTCTTAGTGTTTGATAGACTTTTTCTTTAGGTGTTTCTGTGATCAAAGAAGCTGTCAACTAGTGAAGAGTATCGAGGGGTGATGGTGGTGGTGGAAAGAAAAGGAGATCCAGTACTCACTGCTCTGCATAACGTTGACAACACACGAAGCTGCGCAATACTTTTCAAACTTGAAAAAGACACACACACACATATATATATATATATTTAGTTTTTTATAATGTCTCTTCAGAACTTGTTTGTGGCCAAACTGCCACGTAATATTACGGATGCAGACCTTTTCAACATCTTCAGCGAGTTTTGCCCTTCCAGTGCGAAGATCATGTTGGACGCCGGGACTGGGAAAAGTAAAGGATTTGGTTTTGTGCTCTTTGATGAGGAAGAGAAAGGCGCCAGGGCGTACAGGGCACTAAACCGCAAGATGACGCGTGCGTGCGGGCACAGCTTCATGTTGGTGATCTATCCCTCCAATCACAATGGCAAGATTTTTACTGAGGAGAGAAACGCGCTGTATATTCGAAACATCCCAATGAGTGTCGGGGAGGAGAGGATGGGGCGATTCCTCAATACGTTTGGCAAACTCACATATTTTGCCATGCGCGGGGATCACCATGGAAACCCGGTGTGGGTGGTGTACGCCGAGTACGAGACTGTCCAGGATGCCAAAAATGCACTGACAAAACTCCACGGAAACAACACTTACTTCCACGGCGCGGCGCCGATCCTCGCCAAGTTCGAGGACAGCGACGACGCGAAAAAAGAGCGCCGGCGTCGGCGTGACGGAGCGCAGGCGCACGCCCCGAACAGTGGCTGCATATTCCCCCCTCCACACGATCATATCGATAAGACCGGCTCGCACAACACCTCTGTTGGAACGGTAAGCAGCAATACTAGTTTCACTCACAGCCACAGGTTCAGCTTCGACAAAGTGGCCGATTGCAAAGCCTCGATCAGGAGCCAGGCAGCATCGCTGCGGGGCGGCACCCCTGGTTTCTCTGCCCCTTCGACACCCGGCTTCTCTCTCTCGAACGCCCCACCGCTTCCGCCGCCGCCACCGTTTCCGCCCCAAATCATGGATGTGACGCACCAGGCTCCGACGACTCCATTCGCTGGGCAGCCGCAGCTTCTGCAGCCGACACCGGGATACTGCTACACACTGGCTGAGAGCGGACAGCAGATTTTCATCCCTGCATCGTCGTTCAGCTCCTCGGCACCGTCCTACAGCCTGACTCCCTCGGCGCAGACCACGCCAGTGCTGGTCTGGAACGCACCCATGCAGACAACGGAGGCCAATGTCAAGTCGAACCTACCGCTGCTGAACCCCACTGCAAACGGGGCTGTGGTGCTGATGGAAGATGGGCGTCAGTACATGCTAGCCCCAGACGCTGTCAACATGAACCGCCAATCATCGACCTCCCCAACGTCGTCTCTTGTGCCGATCTTCGCCGGATCGCTACCGGAGACATGGCAGGGTACGAGCAGCACCCAGGGGAGTTACGCAAGCGGCAAACCCCAATCGACAAACGCCCTCGTTTATTCCCATGGTGCGGTGCATATGGAAGGACATCAACCTGCGCCTCTTCGCAGTGACGGCGACGACGATTTTTTCTGCGAAGCAGGCGTCTCATGCACCGAGACCAACGGTACCGTTGCTGGTCTTGCGCAAAAGAACACCCTTGTGGAAAAAAAAAGAAATGCCCAGTGACTATGGTTGAAGTGTCAGATGGTAGTGGTCGTGTCCCTCGTGCTTATATCCTACCCTGACGCCTGCGTCAGCTCACCACCGCTGCGCGGCAGCACTGTCCACAATCTGTGAACGAAGTGAGGGAAGTTCAACATAACTTCTTTTCGAATTCATGCCACGTAGACCCCTGAAGTAACTGTCTACTCCTGGTGTGTCACTTTTGTCACATGCACTGTTTTCTTTCTCCCTCCCCTCCCCTCCCCTCCCCCCCCCCCCCCCCCACACACACACACATTCACCGACTTCTTATTAGAAATTGCTACAGTGAGTTCATTTATGTTTAGTCATCATTGTACTTTTTTTTATTTTTGCGTGTATGTGTGCTCGCTACACTTTTAATGCGCATTTCCCATATCGCAGTTTTTGCTTTTCTACGTTTTCGTGTACGTACGCTCACATTGGCTGAGCTCGCTAGCAAATAATAAAAAGGGAGGACACGCTGTCGGCGAGGATGTTTCGTCGAGCTGCTTTTTTTTTTGATAGGTCCCCCTTGTCTCCGCTTTTTGAGTGCATCTTCTTCGTGTTTCGTTGATATTAATTATTTATTTCCCTGTTGAGCGGATGGATGTGTGTGTGTCTTTTTTTGGTTATGCGGCTGCGTTTTGTTCATGTACCAACTTGCTCGTTTAACACCCCACCCCCACCCCGCACACACAAAAGAAAAATGAGACGCAGAAAAGATTGACAAAAGTTCTTCAAAATTCTTGTTTTTTTTCTCTCAGGTGTTTCTGAGGGGCTGCTGCACGACTCTGTGCGTGTGCGTGTGCCATTCGCCTTTCTTCAGTACCCCTTTTCTTGTTCTCTATCTTATTTCGAAACCGTTTCGCTTTTTGTGTGTGTGTGTGTGTTTTCTTTTCCGTGTTTATCCGCCTACCCATCCCTGCTTTTCCGTTCGTTGATCTCGTCTTGGTTTTTTGTTTTACTTTCCCACTGGAGGGGGGTTATAGACGGTCGATTGATGCTCAAAGTTCTTTATGGGGAGTGTGTGTGGTTAAAAGGAGTGGACTCGTCGTACCTAAGACTAATCGCAGAGCCTCCCTCTCCCACTTCCCCCCCTCCACTATCCCCCTGTGCTGTTGGTTCCCATTATTGACTAAGGGTGTTGCTGTGTAGGGAGTGTTTGTGTTTCCCTGCAGTTGTGTCTATGTGCGTACTTGCGATTTGGGTTCGACGACTTTCGAAGGTCATTTTTTATGCCATTGTTTTTTTCAACCTCTTTGTTTGTCGCCGTCGATGCGTCCATCTAGCATTTTGATCATCAGTCAATTATTTTTTTCTTTAGATTCTCTGCTGATCCTGGCGAGCATTTGTTTCGGTTTTTCCTTGGAGGAGGGTGATGATGGCGTTCATCTCTCGCTCTCACTCTTGTTTTATGATTTTTGTTTTCTGTTTTTTTTTTTCGAGTGTGTGCGCGTGTGGGTGCTCTTCAACTCCTCTTGTCCCTCCGCTACTTCACGGACACTTCCCCAATTCTGTTGTTTCTCTTTCGTTATTCGAGGCTCTAATTTTGTTTTCGTCTCGTTGTTGCTTTGCTCTGCTTCCCCCCCCCCCCCCCCACTCACCCCTAACACCACCTTCACACACACACATATATATATATATGGATGAGAAGAAAAGCGATGTCCAGCCCACCATGCGGCATCGTTGAGAAATCAAAGATCTTTTCATTCGTCTAGGCAGACCACCTGCTATACCCCTGTCGGTGCGCAACTCCCCTCTCTACAGATTTCTTCTGTCATGTTTCGGATAGCGGGACATAAGAGCGGTCAGTAACTGCGAACACGACAGTGTCGTTTGTATGATAGGCGGGGCGTCAGCGTAGCTCAAAGCTATTTTTCTCTTACTCTCTCGACTACCTGCTGCTGCTGCTGGTGGTGGTGGTAGTGGGGAGGGAGGGAGGGGGGGGGGGAGACGCCGCTGCTGGCATTGCTCGGTTTCTGGCATTCCCATTCCTCGCTTGTGTTTCAAATATTTGAAAATGTTGACAAGAAGTTGGCAATCGTTTTTCATAGTAACAGGGCAGTGGAACAAACGGATAAACATCTTTACAAAAAGTGTCATGCTTTCCACGGGTTCACGACCGGTCCTCGCAAATGTAGTCATCTAATCGATACGCTCGTCTTCATTGAGCGTGATCTCTTGCGCCCATTGTTGCCTTTGCTCGCCTAACAGATGAGCGTTAAACCACAGCCTATCCTCTCCGTGCTAGCCGCCGCTTCCTTCTCCACCCTCATTTCCTTCCGTTCCTTTGTGGATGATACGGCAGCTAAACAAAACAGTATTCCTTCCCTCCCCTCCCCCTCTCCTCTCTTTTTTCCCCTCCCCACCCATCAGACACAGGAGTGGGTCAATGTAGGAAACAATTTTCAGAGAACGTGAACCGCAAAGTATGAAAGCTCACCGAACACGAAGCGGTCACGGACACGTTCATGGATACCACCCGCCAAGCTCATTGAATTCCCCTCAAACTATGAGTCAGGTACCGATGCTGGGTCGCCCCGCTGCTCTTCGCAATTAGACCTAACGAATGGCAGCCACACCCTGGTGTGTCTGATCCCCCTGTCCACCTCTCAACACCCGTTGCGTGGAAGGAGAACGCATTGCTGGCCTCATGGACCACAGCCCCCCTCCTCCACCCTCCCCAATCCCCTCCCTCCCTCCCTCCCTCCCTCTCCGGACAAAGGCGAGACGACTTCGGTCGGTAAACCCGTTGCCAGACGAGACCGCCCTTCCTTCACGGTAATTCCAAATCAAACTCAGCATGTCCCTCGTACTACAGGCCTAGCCGCAGAGGAGGGGGGGGGGGGGGCGGGCGCGGCGGAGAGAGCACGAGACCGATGAGGGGGGCCACGAATTTAGCGCACGGACGGTTGGAGCACCGCATTCACGGACTCGACGGCCTCTCCATGGAGCCGAGCAGCCCCAGCGGTCTAACTCACCCACGTTTAAGTCCAAATACGCTACAGTATGCGGTGAGCCGAAGTAAACCAGCCATTGTGTACAGATGAGACGAGACCCCGCCCACTACCAAGGAGTCACCCGAAGGGGCATGCGAGGGCACCTAAATTTTTTGCGCTCACCAGGATGAAAACGAGGACCGAACATCCCCATCACGTGCAAGTACTCACAGTGTGTATCCGTACCAGTGGTCTCTGCCACCCTCCGCAGACACGTTCGCCAGGAGCAGTGGGGCGAGGAAAGGTCAAAAGCGCAAGATAGAGGGCTGTAGAGGGGGGGGGGAGGGGGGGGGCTCACGACGACAGCTGCGCCTCAGCGAACCACACCCCACCACCACCACTGCGGACTAGCGCACAACGAAAACTCCTCTCTTTTTTTTGGTAGTCGAATATTCGCACACTTTTCGAGTTGATTCCCGACGCTGTGAATGTGTGCTTTTTTTAAAACCTGAAGAGGAATCGATAGGCCTGTGTGCATCTCTGTTACCCTTCGCGTTCAAGAGCGAGAGGTACAAGGGTGCTCCAGAGTCCCAGCTGATCTCTCTATCGACGCATTACAACACCGATCCATTCGACCATGATGTGAGACTAGACTTTCCCCTCTTTCCTATTCATTATTCCTCGTAGTAGTTATCCTTTGGTCACTGCTGCTCTCATCTCTCCTCCCTCGTCGTTTCCGTGGTGTTTTGTTTACAGCGGCTTCTTGTGTTAACCAGGATGTGTGTGCGTGTGATTGCATTTACGCATCTCTCTGCTTCGAAGGTCGTTTCGGGTGTATCCCCTCCCCCTTTTTTTTTATATTCGAGAGCTCGTACACACCCACACAAACCTACCAGAAAGAGAAGAGGAAAAGAAAAAGCGCGAAGAAATCGGCTCTACTGAGTTCCTTTTTTTTCCCACCCGCCTGGGTAAACGTTCCATCCATGGCGGTGGTAAGCGTGTATGATGTGGAGGTCCTCAAGGACTACAATCTTTTTCACCAAGACGTGAAAGGGGGTTGTGCGGGAGTGTAGGCTCTCAACAAGAGATGCGGACCTTCTCTTTGTGTTGGTAGTATGCGTCTCAACAGCACTCATGCTGCCACCTACCCACACGTTACCGTTGGTGTCACCACCCTTCCCTGCACATGAGATGCGTGAAAGCTGAAGCGCTGGTGCTACTTACAGATTTGTGGTGTAGCATAACACAAGCAGTCTTCACTTCTGCGCCCCGTCCTGCTTTGTGTGCCTGTATCTTCTTACTCGCTTCCTTTCCCTTGGTTCACTCCTACTCGTCTTATTGACCTTACTGAACGTGTACACTTTGTCTCGACACAACGTGTACCCATTCGCCATATCGACCCTCACGACTATTACGACCCTCGAAGCCTCAAGTCGCTTTCTGCTGTTGCTGCCGCTGCCGCCGCCGCTGCTGCTGCTGGTGCCCCCTCGCCCCCCCCCTCCCCCCCCATCATATACACCCACAGTGAAGAAATCCATCCGAAGTTCTGAACTAAAAAGAGTAAATCAACACATTCGAGGAGCAGCAAAAACAGACAAACCGATTTAAACAAGAAGAGAATAATGACTAGTCTGCAGAACCTTTTTGTAGCCAAGCTACCGCGCAACCTCACCGATGCGGATCTGGAGCAAATATTTGTGGAGTACAATCCAACCAGCGCAAAGGTGATGCTAGACACTACTACTGGAAAGAGCAAAGGCTTCGGCTTCGTGTTATTTGGCTCTGAGGAGGCTGGGCGCAGGGCGTACGAAAATCTTAACAAAACACACGTTGCTTTGCACGGTCACAACTTTAATCTTTGCATCTTTCCCTCCAAACATGATGGCAAGATGGCCACCGAAGAGAGCAACGCCCTATATGTGCGGAATATTCCTCTCAAGTTGTCGCAGCTGGAGGTGGAACAGTTCCTGCGCCGATTCGGCCTGCTTACGTACTGCGCCATGCGCGAGGACAACTTTGGTGGCAACGTCTGGGTAGTTTACGCTGAGTTCGACACCGTCGAATCCGCCAAGAGTGCTCTGACAAGTTTGCACGGTAATCGCAGCTACTTCAACACCTCGGTAGCTATCCTAGCAAAGTACGCCGACTCTGAGGAAGCGAAGCGCGAGCGCCGTCGTCGACGGGAACAGCTCCAGGCCGACCAGCAGCATATTGAAGCAACGAACAATACCAAGTCCCCGGCTAATGGTACGGGAAGCACCAAGGGATTTGCATACCATGGCCACAGTGCCCCCGCAGCACCACCACCGCCACCGCCACCGCCGCCGCCGATGCACACCAGTACACATACTTCTCAGAAAAGTAAGGCAATACCCCACTCCTATTCCACTCCTGAAATGCATATGGGGGGGGTGGGCGCTTCGCTGCACCCGCCACCGTTCGCCAGCACTTCCCACCACTTTTCCCACGGCCGGTGTAGCGGTGCCCCACCACCGTCAGGGCTGGGCAAGCCCGCGGCACCGCCAGCGTCGTTGATTTTGGCGCAATCCACGCCGCATCAACCTCTGCCGACGCAGGGAACCCTTAGCCAACCGCAGCAGCCTCGGACTCCCAGCTCGGTGGGTTCATTCCTCAATGTTTCGTTCAACCCGACGACCGCGAACAACCTGGGTAGCAACTTCACGCACTTTGGTTGCCTTGAGCACACGCCGACTCGCAGCTCTCCTCCTACACCGCTAAACTTCAGCTTTGGGCCAGAGATGGAAAACTGTGGAGCCTTGCCAAATGGTCCGCCCTCGGGCACTACCGCGATGCTGGACGTGAGCGGACACGCACCCGTGACGCCGGTTCGTCGCAATAGCAACTTGAGCACCAGTGGAAGCTATCGACACAACCCGTACGCCCCTGTCACGCCGCTTTCCTCAGCGCGTAACTCTACTGGGCCGAGCACCCCTATAGTGAGCTCTATAGCGTACCCCGCTGCACCGCACGGGAACATGCACTTTGGGGCCTCGCATCATCTTCAGGGCTCGCTAGTAGGCTCGTACCCACCGGGACATGCCATGTGCACAACCAGTAGCCACTTCGCCCGTCGCGGCAGCAACGCATATTTGGCAGCACCATCAAGCTCTAACGATCCAAAGTAGCGTGAGAGGGGAGGAGGAAAAACAAATCCTGAGAAAGACGAGCACTATGAATCACTCACCATCTCCAGCCCCCTCCTCCCCCCCCCCCAACGGACACAAACACTCTAGAGTGAGGGGCGGTGAGAGGTGAAGATGTGGCGTGTTCACTGACTCGCACGTTGTGGTGCGTGTCGCGTAGGAAAACCGAGGCTAGGGGACAGGAAGCCAGTGAAAGGGCCAAGGAGGCAAGTTGAACGTCAATCCGCATACTTTGATAGCACTTGAAGCGTTCAGAGCGCTCGGCGATGAAAGTGTGTGAATCTGTGCATAGGACGCTAAGAAGGCAGCAAAACAAACCAAAACAAAAGCTACACCTCTGCGAAGTAGACAACGACAACCCCCCCCCCAAAAAAAAAAAAAATACATGGATATCTTGGCGACCATTTGAGGGGAGGGAGTGAGGGTATTTCATTCATTTGGTCTCAAGTAGGGCAGTCAAGAGGCAATGAAACAGTCTCGGTTTTCGTGGAAGCGCCTCTGACTTCGGTTCTTTTCTTTTCTCTAGCGTTTGGCTTCCCCATTTACCTTCAAACTCCCCGCCTGGGTTTCTAGTAGCACATGCAACCTCTTTTCCCACCCGCCACGGGGAACCCCCTTCCCTTCCGCCCTCCCCTCGCGGGAAGAAAACCGCCCTGCTGTCCTCTTTTCAAAACGTTTTCTTTTTCCCTTGCTCTATTGATGGCTCGCGTGTCAACATACTCGCCCATCACCCCGCTCTTCTTTTTGTGGCCGCCGCGCACGGCACCGCTCGTCTCATTTGCTCTTCATCGGAAACCGTTGTATGTGAATTCGTTTTTTCACATTTATTGTGTCCTGAAAACTTCACATGTGCCGTTTTCTGTGGGGATCCTTAATGAATGGTGTGGACCCGGTCCCTCGGGGAGTGCGGAAGAGTCCCAGTGAGACGTGGAGAGGGGAGGGAAGAAAAAGCAATCAAACTGATAAAATGCCGCATTGCTTCGGCGTCTCTCTTTTTCTGTGTATGTGTGTGTATTTGTTGTTGTTTGACATTTTTCCTCCGTGTTACATTCTTTCCCCCCCCCCTCTTCCATACTTCTGATCGTTATGATTGATTTCTGTGGACTGCCCTTGGCGCCTTTTTCTCTGCGTCTTCGACTCTTCTTTCCCTTCCACCTGTTATTTATTTTTATTTTCCCTTGGGAGGATATGCGCACGTGCTTTTTGTTGTGCCCCCCCCCTTTCTAGACTATCTTTGCTGCTGCCTCGGAGTGTGATTCGTAGATATGTTCCCCTTGTTTTGGACGCCAACGGCCCGCAGCGGTGGGGGAGGGGGGGGGGAGGGTAAGTGAAATTACTATCGAGAACTCTGTGGAACGCAGAGATGCGGGCCCGACTGTGGCACGCGTAAATGCCTCCTTCCTGGAGAGCGAAGCAGTGGGGGGAGGGGGGGGGAGGGATGGGGAAGGGGAAGGGGTCAGAAAATATGCGCGCAAAAGCAGTGTTGTTTCTCAACTGGAACACTTTTAAAGATGAGAGGATTTGCACCGCAGCACACCAAGCAATATAAATCCTCCCCTCTCTCTTCAGGGAGGAGGAGGAGGAGAAACACGAGGCACACGCAAAGAAGTGGAAATCAAACGGAACCTAAAACATTTTACCCAGAGCAAGAGGGGTGAAGGCCACCCTCAACACCAAGCGCTTGCAGGTCAATGTGTTTTCTGTGCCTGTCATGGCTTCGTGTTGCTGCTGTGTATTTGTTCGCTACTGTTGACAGGGGTCACGTTTTAGGCCGGAAACTTTTGTGCATCGAACCACGCCACTTCGAGATTTTTTTTGGAACGTAGGACTCCGCGGTAATGGAACTGGCCGCCGCCGCCGCATCGCTGAGAGAGTGCTGAGGCAGAATCTCTTGTGTACAATGTTGATATGACCCATGAACCTCTTTGGAGCTGCTTTGATGAAGGGAGAAGGCGAAAAGGAGGTGGAAGGGGGAGAGCTCTTTCTCAGCGTGGTATCATAGTCCAATCTCCGCTAAACGCGAAAGCCACGGAGCTCCTCGGGACCCCTGCCAATGCCGAATCACTAGTGGTCATGGAACAGGGACAAGCATCCGCTAGATGGTGAACGAAACGCTGTCCGTGTCGTTACCCCTGTTCGCAACTCAGGGCCTCGTTAAGCGGTGGTTCGGCACCACTGGTGACCGCGCACACGTTGGCGCCCATCGATGAGATGATCACAGGATCGCCTTCGCTCTAGCGATTTCCTTGGGCCACCTTCACGGCTTCCCCCCTTGGTGGGAAACCCGGAGCCACTGCCCCCTCCCACCGCCCTTTCCGGAACCCCAACAAGATCCTCTCTGTCAAAAGAGTACGAGGGGGCACACCACCGCCTTGTGACGTCGCCTTGGAATCTCTAGAAGCTAGGCTAATCTCTGGTATTTGGGGCGACTGTGCGGCCATTTGAGTGGCAGGCGCTACCCCCCACCCCACAGTGTCATTCCCATGCTCGTTTAAGCCTTCCTGCTCTCTGCCCTTAGCTCTCCTCCTCCGCCTGCCCCACTCACCACCACCACGCACTCCCCACTGGCGCTGCCCGTCCACCAAGTAGCCGAGCCCCAGTCGGGCTCCATCATGGGGAACAGCGCTCGCGGGCGGAGCGCACTCACTGGGCGGCAGAGGTCGCGGTGGTATCCTCACGGTGCGGGGAATACTCGGAGAGTGCAACCCCCCTTCCCTTTCCCCCCTTCCCCTCCCTCCCCGCCTTCCCATCAATGCCGCCGTAGTGCATGAACTGAATACATACGTGTGTGTGTGTGTGCGTTTATTTTGCACCTTGGAAGCAAAGCCCACTGATCTGTGATGTTTTTTTTTTCGTCTCCGTGACTGTTTCTGCGAAGTAGCGCCGGTGGTGGTTGTCATCATCTTCGATGTAGCCCACAACGCGCCCTCTCTGTCGATTTTGTTTGAGTGTGCCCGCGTACGTGCTGGGCTGTTGAGGGGCCGCTCTGTTCCGTGAAATTCATGTCTGTTTCTCCCCCGCCTTCTACCACAGTTCTTAATAAATCGCGGTTCAGGTTCATCTGCTCAAGTTCAAACGTGTCGGTCGCGTATCGGGGCGTGCGTTTGTTACCCTTCTTTCTATTCGATACTCATCTCTGTTTAGTTCCGGCTGTGTTACCCCACAAGCGTTAAGGTTTATTTTTCTCCTCACGTCTCCCCCTCCTTCTCTCTCTCTCCCCCCCTTCCCCCCTTCCCCTCATTGTCTCTGTTTTTACTCATGTGAGCCTAGTACTGCGATTTCTTGTTTTGTCCTTTCCTGCACGCCAGCGCTGAACTGTGAGGCTTTTTAGAAAACGTGTTTTTTTTTTTGTGTAATCCCAGGGTGGTCAATTTTTGGGGCTTTCGCTTATGTTCCCAAAGGACTCCGCTTATTCATAAGTGTTCTTCTCTCGTTTGTTTTGTTTCCACACCCACACGCACGTGCCCTGTATATGGTAATCGAGCACCGCTCCTGCCTGGCATCAAAGGCAATCCTTCTACCATCTCCGTTCTGGGCGAAAAAAAAAGTTCCTTTGTTCTCTTTTTTTTTATCCTCTGGACATTCTTATGGAAGTTTCACCACAGGTGAAAGTGCCCCAACCCTTTACCGTCTGAGAAGAAGTCATGGCAAAGGAGCGGGGGGGGGGGGGGGGGTATAGCGCGCTGATATGTCGGCGATGTGACACTGTGTGTGGAATTGCGTCGTCATCGATCGACTGGCTTGCTTTGGGCCCATTTCTGAAATCCCCATAATGGACAAAGCGTCAGCCCACCATTGACAAAAATTTTTTTTGGGGGTTCAGAAAGCATTCCCACATCTGACCTTCCGCTTTCTCATCTTGTGGAAAACCTGGAGCGTCTCAGAGATGTCCCTAACGTGGCTAGCGAGATCCTCTGAACTGTAATGAGGCTACATGCAATGGCGTTGTGCAATGCCTGAGGCAGAGGCAGTGAACAGAGAGTACCGCCTTGCCCACTTCTGTAATCCATGTCCAGTGCTCTTTCGCACCTCGCGATGAACCTGGGGGGATGCTGAAGAGTGAAATGGAGAGGGGAACCAAGGTGTTGTATTGCGGGGTGCACACCCATCAAATATATCTCCGCCTTTATGTGTATGTATGTGTATATATGACGAAGACTTTTCCGTCCCGGGGAATCATCAGTGAAGAGGGGACATTGTCGTGACATTTGTTAGGAAAAAAAATGATGTTTGGGGAAATGCATTCTATTCACGCACCCTCCCTCGCGTGTTCACTACATCCTACCCCCGGAACTGATGAGTATGGGGGCAATACCACGCGGCCTTGACCGGCATGTTTTCTCGAAAGGTTGAACCTGGTACGTGGTGGTTAGAACGGCTAGTGTGTAGGTGTTTTTCTCTGGCACAGGTGTCGGCATTCGTAGTGTACAGGCCCGTCGCTACCCTTGAATATGCCTTGACTGGAGCTCTGATTTGTTGGCGCCACGCACGCTGTTTCACCCCCAAACACCAGTAGCAGCACTTTTGAAAACTCTTCCTCTTTTTTTTTCCTTTCAGCCACTCCCGTTGACTTCATGTCCCTCTGTGTGCTTGAGTATATTGCACCTCTACGCTGCGCGCTGCTGCTGTTGTAACGTTGTTTTCTCAGTGCGGTATCATGTGTGTTCATGGAGCTCGCCGCTGTACGATCAGTGACGATACGTGTGTGTGTGTGTGTGTAGGGAGGGGGGGGTGATGTTTGCATGTTCCTGCTCCTCTCTTTTTTTTTCAGTTTTTTTCATCATTTACGAAATTCGATGGACTTGAGGAGAAAAAGTAAAAAAACATGGGTTGATGTTTTTTATGCAAAGTAGCCCACTAAATGGAATAAATGTGTCCTCTTCTTCCGGTGTGTGCTCCTTCAAATCCTTGATGGTATATGTATATATATACATATATGTATATATATATATATATAATGTCCTTGTGTATGTATATGGAAGGTGATGCATTAGGAAGATCTGCACGGGCTTCTAGATGAAACGCTACACGTGTTTAAAGTTCTTTCCTTTCTGTTATTCTCGTTTGTTTATGCTCCCTCCTGCTTTTTATTCCTCTTTGTGCGTCTACCTGATCAGGGCAAAACGTCTGTGCATACGAGCAACGCTCTACGGCACGTGCGTGGGAACATCGTGGTGTTTCCACAGCGCGTACGGCGTACAAACTATTTGTGTGTCTCGTAATTCCCCTCACTTCCCGTTTTTGCTACAAATCCTCCTATACGCTCCTTTCGAGGCGATTTCAATGGCGTCACGTACTCGGTGTGAGAATGGTGTTGACGCGATGCTTGAACGAGTGTAAGAGTCTCCGTTTCTCTCTTTCTCCCCCAGTGCAAGGGTTTGCGACTCCGCGCATCGACTCTTTTTTTTGTTTGTGTGTGTGTGTGGTGGTTCAAGAAATGAGAAACTGGACAAATAATAGCAAATAAATGCGTGAGGACATAAATAGCATTCGATGTGTGAGGGCGAGAAGATGCGGGGCGGGGGGGGGGGGGGGGGGGGGGGGGAGGAGGCATCACGAGAGAACGACGGTGCCGTTGAGCGTCGTGCGGGCACACGAAACTCCTCATGTCGCTCAAGCCGTTTTTTTTTCCACTTTGCGCTCACACCGGCACATGTCCTTTGTTTCCCGTAGTGGGCACAAGAAAGAAAAGCATAGCGCTATTGAGATAAACTTTAAATAAAACACACACACAGACGACACATTGTTGATGCA
This sequence comes from Porcisia hertigi, assembly GCF_017918235.1. Classification (NCBI taxonomy): domain Eukaryota; phylum Euglenozoa; class Kinetoplastea; order Trypanosomatida; family Trypanosomatidae; genus Porcisia; species Porcisia hertigi. The sequence continues at coordinate 937,926 of NC_090589.1, read as the reverse complement.
CGGGTGTGGAAAGCTCATATTGCTTGGTGTCGCAAGAGCAGACACTTTGCCGGTGATTCGATGGTGCATCTTGACAGTATTTCCCTACTACACGGTTTCTCTCGTTGCATCCTTTTTGTGACGCCAATAGCGTCGCAGGGGGCTGCACAGAGTAACTTTTTTTATCGTTGTTTGTATCATCAACCCTCTTGAAATCACGTATCATCGAGAACAATGCGCAGTGGATCCTGTTCACTCCTCTTCCAACCACTACCACAACTATCACCATCACCACCTGAGATGCCCACCCGTCGTGCAGCACCACCAGCTGGGGAGCAGCAATCGCGCAGTGCGAGTAACACGTCTGCTAGTGTGCGCGGGTGACCTCAACACAATCGTATTATAGCCCCCTCCCCTCCCCCCCCCCCTCCACAAAAGTAGTGATTTTTGAATATCAAAAAAAAATTAGGGTGTGAGAGAGGCATTCTCCACCCCACCCCACCCCACCCCCCGGGTAGGTGCGCGCTAAAGTTTCCCTGCGTGTTTTTTTTTATTATTATTGTTGCAGGTGCTCTGTGGTGACTGGCGTGAGGCCTTTGATGCCGCTGTCTTACACGCAGGCCCTGTCGCCCTTGTTTTCAACGTCACCTCCACCGTTTCTCAGACCTGGGGAATCCGCGTAGGGGGCGCACGCAACCACGCGATAGTACACGCGCATTTTCACAGAGGTGACTGTATATATATATATAGATATATTGGTGATCCATCCACAATCAAGGAAAGAGAGAGAGAAGGCGCAATGTATGATCCAGACTACGAGGGAGGCTATACCTACGGCGAGGATGAAGGGGACTATACCTACGGCGAGGAAGAGGTGGCGCCGGCGGTGGTGCTGTCCTCCGGGCCGGAAGCAGAAGAGGAAAATGATGTGTGCGACGGGCGGACAATGGACGTGTTGGAAGCTCTGGCGATGCAAAGTGCCATTGTAAAAGAGGTGGCCAATCTGACTCACTTGTCAACGAGTGCGGCGACGCTACTCCTGCGGCGCTACCGGTGGTCGCGAGATGTAGCGGTAGTACGCTACTTTGAGAACTCAGCCGCGGTGCTAGCTGACCTCGGAGTCCCAGAGGAAACGGCCTCACACGAGGCAACACTCACTCGAGGCTCTGCTGGGACCCCCATCGTCTGTGAAATTTGCGCCATGGAGTACAACGCACACGAGGTGGCTGGTCTCTCGACATGCCGGCATTATTTCTGCGTCGAGTGTTGGCGTGATCACATCAAGTCCCGCGTGTTGGAAAACCTCATTGGCACCTCTTGTCCAGAGCAAGGCTGCTACGAAGTCGTTGGTCTCCCCGTGATGTGCGAACTGTTTGCTGACAACGGCATCGAGGCAGCGAACGAGGAAATCAAAAACACGCGCCGGCAGATACAGCGCAACTACCTGACGTGCTTCGTAGAAACGTGCCCAACGTTGCATTGGTGCCCTAATCCGCAAAGCTGCAGTGGCGTGATCCACACACCCATACCACCCCTTCAGGGACAAGGCGTTCGGTGTCTTGTGTGCAACAACACGTATTGTTTGCGGTGCGGCTATGAGCCCCATAGGCCAGCGACATGCGACAACATGCGACTGTGGAAAAACTATTGCTTAAAAGAAGGGGCCAACCTCGCTTACATTCTTAGCCATACCAAGCAATGCCCGTTGTGCGAAAAAGCCATTGAGAAGAGCGGCGGGTGTAACCATATGACGTGCAAGTGTGGTCATGAATTCTGCTGGGTCTGCCTAGGTCCCTGGAAACAGCACACTGGAGACTACTACTCGTGCCGCAACGTGGAGCACCACGGAGGGGCGGCCTCGGAAGAGGATGTGGACTCCTCAAAGAGGTTCACTTACCACTACGAGCGGTACACACTACACCTCGACAGCGCCAAGCGCGATGACAGGCTTGTGCACATGATGGTGCACAATTCAGCGATGCGCGAGCGAATCATGAAAGTCCAAGGGCAGGGCGACGACAACCATGGTGCCGAGACCACAGGCGGCCCAAACCCGGAGCCACTCGAGTCGTCGCTGGTGTCTCCCACGTGCGCCAGCTCTGAAGTCATTTCACGCGTCACTAGGGTACTCTTTAGAGCTCGTGAGGTTCTCGCCTATTCGTACGTGGCCATGTTTTACCTCAAGAGCGACAACAGTGAAGGACAGCTCATGGCACATCGTATAGGTAAGCTGGAGGAGGCCACCGAGGCGCTTTCCGGCTCGCTGCCGAAGTTGTTCATCACGACGAGGTCTCGATTGGGTACTTTTCTTGATGCCGCGGATGTGTTGGTGGCATGGACAAGGGCGCTGTTTGACGTCTAAGACGCTGTGTTTGACTGGAGCTGCGTGGGGGCACCGGTGTGAGAAAAGGGACAGATTGGTTGTGCGTGTGGACACGCGAGTGGGGATGGCTCCCATTTTTTCTTTGAAGGCTTCGCCCTTGCTGTTGTCTCCCCCTACTCCCAAATCCCTCCGATGGGGTTCGGCGCCATTGCCAACGAGAGCAACCCCCCCCCCCCCCCACACTGTTCACTCTCAGTGACCCGCCCTCCGAGGATACGCAAATTCACACTGAAAGCCCAAATACATGTAGCTCATTTTGTGTACACAACCGCCGTCACTTCTTGTTTTTTTGGTTCAGCTGGGCCTGTATACTGAGAGACGCGGCTTCTGCATGGGAGTTCCGGTTCAGTTCCCCGTGCGCCTCTCTCATCATCATTATCTGTCTGTTTGGCGGTCGGCTCTCTTGGCAGCGGTCGCCGCGTGTGCTTTGGTTTTGCTGTCTCACACCTGTTGGGGTGACTGGCACTCTTACCCCTTCACACCTTTTATCGCTTCGGAGCCGCTTCTATGGCGGCCGTTCCTCAGACTGAGCCACACGTCCCTGGTATATGTCTCTACGTTGAGAGAAAGAAAGGAAGCGCTCGCACGGGGGCACGCGGACTGGACTAATGTACGAAGAGAAGGCGAGTAGTGGCGATTTCTCGCTCTACTCCTGCAAGCCCATCGCCTGGGGGGTTTTCAGCATCAAAGCAGAGAGGAGTCAGCACCTGTGTGCTTCCTGAAGTCGGAAAGTGCAAATTCTCGCCACCGCTGCGAAGGCGTCCAAGTATGGTGAGCGAAAATAGAAGAAAGACAAAGGGTGGGGGGAAGACGGTCGGTGTTAGCGGTTATGTGATATCCCCCGTCTCTCTTGAAAAAAAAAAGAGTGCATGTCCGCTTCTGCCGTGGTAGATACATCTGTGTATGTACTCAATATATTCATATCGTTTTGGGGAGGGCTTCTTCAATTTTGTTTTTTAGAAAACCATTTTGAACCACTACGACTGCTCAAATGGAAAGAGGTGAGTGAAGGGGGGGTGTAAGTAGGCATGGGGCAGGTGTTTCTATTACCGCTCACCCTGCCGCGCACTCACGACTACCTTGGCGCCCGCCCCTCCCCCAGTGATAAGCAAAGGTGGGGGTGGGGGGGGGGAGTATCTGTTTTGTTAAACTCGATAGTGTCCATGAAGAGTCGAAACAGTACCCTAAACGGTGCACGCGTGCCGACGCTGGAGCTCTGCGCTGGTCGTGTGTTTGTGCACTGACGACTCATTCGACCATCCCACCCATCCAGTGCTGCACGATCACTGCTGATCTATAAGATCCGCTCTGCTAATCAGATATATGGATTCACACGCCATGACGTCCGGTGGGCTCACTTACCACTGGCGTGCGGGAAAGTAGAACCTGTGATCTCTCCCCCCCCCCTCATGGGAGGGAGGCGAAGGAAAAGGAGAGCGTACCGAGGCGTCAGAAATAACGGAAAGAAGACTACAATAGCAACAACAAAAAAATGGCATGTAGAAAAGCAGCACCTTTGAGACCAGTCTCGCAAAAGCAGAGCAAAACTACCCCGTCGAGAACGTCGTGATGACGACGTGGAGAATGAGGGGTACTTCGTGGCCTCTGGCGCACAGACACAGTATAAACTCCTATGGATGTAGTTATGTGTGTGCGGATGTAGAACCGCACCACGGCATGATTGGGTCTCAGCCACATTCTTCATAGAATGGCTATTAACCTGGTGGCATAGCACAAGCAGTGCTGCTGCCCATTGCACATCTCGTGTGACCTGTGTGATGTCTTGCTCTCCTGACTCTCGCGTGAATTTCCTTCACTTTTGCTCTCTCATCATGTTCGCACAGTTTCGGGCTCTCTTCTACTGGCGACCTGCTTAATCACCACGTGTCATGCACCTGCCCGAAAGCCCCTCGTCGACGCATTAATGCGGATCTTTGTTCTTGTGGGAGTTCGCAGCGGTGACGGCGCCGTACCCACCTGCCCTCCCTCAGTGTGGCATCTTCAGCAGTGCATTCGCGCGCGCAGCCCTCCCTGCTATCACGCCACTTCTGGGGGGCATCTCTGGACCCGTGACGCGCTGTTTCGCTCTCTTCGACGAACTCACGCCGACGCGGAAGCGGAAAGTGGGCTGAAAAACGCGGCCCCCATTCCACAGCGCCTCTTCTACTTCTTCTCGGCTCTCCTTGACGTTGGTGACAATGAAGAGGATGCAGAAGTCGTGGCGATGCTGCTTACAGAACTGTGTGTTGCGTGGCCAGGCACCATCGCGGCTCACATGGAGGTGTGCCGCGCTCGCTGTGGCGACTTGCCTCCCGTGTGCGCATCGTTGCCGCATGCCAACACCTCATCGTCTGCGCAGCGGGCCACCTCGTGCGAAGCTGAGGGTGGCGAGGCATCTTGGTTCGCCAGAGACACCACGCGAGAGGAAACGTTGTTGGTGTTGTTGGCACGCGAGGTCGAGGCGACGGCCAATACGCAAGACTCCTTCTTCAAGCGATGGGGTGTTCACGATGCGTGGGATCACATTCGAGCACTGCAGGGTCGAAGCTGGTGGGTTAATGGTGGTACTGTGGCTGTTCTGCCTCCAGAGGTGAATACCAGGGTCGTGGAACCCTTCATCACGCTGGAGCTGTCACGGTTGACTAACGCGTGCCCTCCGCAGTCCACAGACTCTCGGATATGCCGTGACGGGGGCCTAACACTGGAAAATGCACTGGCGCACGCGATCCTCGAAAAGGAACTCACACACCGTCTTATGTTGTACCTCCGCAAGGAGGTTGAGCAAAGGGTAGAGTATCGCGCATTGCATCGGATGACTGTCGCCGTGCCGCCCGCGATGGCGGTGTTTCTCAGGGACCTGTCGTCCTCGGTGTTGCATGAGTGTCTTCTTTTCCACACAGTTGACTGTCCGCTCTTCGCTGTAGGAGGCGGGGACAGCAACGCGGCGCAGAGTGTCGTGGAGCGTGCCATCGGCGTAGTGGCACCAGCGGCTAGTACCAATGTGTTTGTGCTGCCACAGAAGTCAAGTCTATCATCGACAGAGTTACAAGACATGCGGTACCGTGTCGCTGACGAGGAAACCTCGCGACTCACTGAGCTGTTCCGCGAGTACGACGTGTTGCTTTCCAGCGGTGGGTACGTGCGAGTGCCGCTCGCCCCAGTATCCCGCTACGTCTTCACGCAGCTGCTGTGTCAGACGGAGCTGCCCTCCGCACTTATGAGTCCGTTCATGCGATCCCACGCGCATCTGACTTGCGCCGCATCCGACACCGCGGCGGATTCGACAAGACGTTGCTACCCCACCGAGGAAGAGGTAGTCCTAGGTGTCAAGGTAACCTGGGCGGTGGGACGCTGGACGGCCGCGCTGCAGAGAGGCCTAGGTGTCATGCCCCTTATGAGTCTGCCTATATGGAACCAAAGTCGGTGCCTGGGTCGGGACCAGCTGTGCAGCTGGATTCAAGAACGCATGCGTGCTGCAAAGCACGAGGCCTCGCTGTTGTTTTCTGTTGAGAAGTCTGCCGAGACAAACACAAAAGGAAAGGGGGTGACTCACCTCACTTCTACGGCCTCGGTGAGGAGCGGTGACGCCACTGACTCTCCTCGGCACAGCCGCGATGCTGCACTGGGGGAACTGGAGCACAGGCTTTTCGCACCATTCCCGTCTTCTTATCATGGCTCTTCCACGGAGTGGATTGGGCAAGCCCTCCGTGACGTGGCTCGAGAACAAGCAAACGCAGCATCGAGTATGGTGAAGTGCAACGATTCGCCGGCGTCTGCTGCAGGGAATGACTCCGCATCAGACGAGGCTGTTCCACCATACGGACTCGACAGGGACTCGTGCGAAAGCTCTTCAGACCAGACGTCAGACGGTGGCGAGGACAAAATTGTCGGTTTCGGAGTCCCCGCCATGAAAGAGGCAGAAACATTACTGGCGCAGCAAACAGAACTCGAGGGCCTGCTTTACGACGAGCTTACAAGCCAGTCCGCTGGCCGTCAAACACGCATAGCCGATACCCTGGCGGATTATGTTTCCCGCGAGGATCTCAATTCTGCGAAAGTTGAGGCGCAGGGAGACGTGTCTTCCTGGCTTACTCTTGCAGACATGCAGCACGTGGCGCGAAACGAACTCTTTCTGCAGCACGCGGAACTCCTGGAGTCTGAGATGAAGCATGGAATCTAAACTCGGCCAACTCCTTTGGCTGGTGTTGTGTGTGTGTGCGTGTGTGGTGGTGGTGGGGGGGGGGGAGGGCGGGTGGCGGCTCAACTCCCCGCTGAGCGTGGTGCTTTGCTTCACGCGATCTGTCATAGGCCGAGGTGTCCCGCTCCTCCCTCTATTTTTGTTTTTTTTTTGCCCCCCCCCCCTCTTTGGTCTGCTAAGACGTCCATGCAGAAACCCGCACGGCGATGAAATTGAGAAGCACCGCAGCGCAGGAATTGGAGCTGGGGTGAGCGAGACAGAGGAGAGCGGCGCCGTGTCCACTTTGGTGTCGGTCAGCACTCATGGTGCTGTTTGCCGAAGTGGCCTTGATCGACCTCAAGGGTTTGCGCATCAAAAAATGCGTGTCAGTTCTTCTGCTCATCTTCCCACAACCTCGCAATTGCTTTAAAACCTCTTTTTTTCTCACGCAATCTGCGGCTTGCCTCCGTACTGATCCCTCAGAGGCGGTTTGAGGCGTCGCCTTTCAGCAAACACATTTTCGAATCGGCAGAAACCCACAACACCCCCTGAAGGCAAGGGAGTCGTCAGGCGAGCGCAAACATCTAAAGACATTCTCACATACAAAGACATGATGAGCGGGTCCGCGTGGCATTCACGCGCGTTCGCATACCTTTCTGTATAGGTTCTCTCAAAAGGCATTGAAGGGAGGGAGGAGAGTCGTCCGAAACCGTCGTACTGCGCACCGGCCGGAACCGTTTTTTTCACGCCGAGTGTGTTACTGGCTTGTTTGTTTTTTTCTCCTGGCGCGTACAAATTGTATTTTTATTGACTTGGCCCTCTGCGAAGTTCGCGCCGACGACACGGAGGATGAGGTGGTCAGTTGACCTGAGCCCAGATGGGATTCTACCCGGTAGTCTCTGCGTGACGCACGACGCTGTGTGGTGGGTGTCTGCGAGTGGCGTCTTATACACGTGGCGGGCAGATGAATCTGATGGAGAGGTAACCAAGCCGGTTTCCGTCGCGCAGTTGGACCGCCGCGTGAAGGCCTTTGCCGTTTCCCCAGATGCTTCGCGGATCGTAGCGGTGTCGTCGACCTACATGGTGGTCCTGCAGATTGAGCGCACAGAGAGCCCAGGCTTCCTATGCAGCGACGGAGATGATTCACTGGGCGAGGTGACTGGTGATGCGCTCATGATCACGGCAGAGGAAGTGGTACGCGTCGCTTGCACGGTTAGCGATGTGCGTAGCGCGGTGTTCAACAGCGACGCGACCCTTGTAGCTGTCTGCACCGATTCGGCTCTTGTGCTCCTGAGCAACATTCTTGGCGCTGCTACAGAATACGATATCCTCGGTACCAAACCACAAGCAACAAGTTTCAATTGCACTCGCCTCAGCGCATCGACCCAGGGGTGCTCACTAGCCTGCTTCACTGGGGTGCAGCAGCTGCTCATAGTCGACGACGTCAACCACCTCGTACTCTTGCAATGCGACACCGCTGGAGAACACGGGAACAACCACAATGTGTATACCGGTACCCATGCCACAGGCACATCAAGTGCGTCGCAACCGGCCGTCACACTGGAACTGATGGTGGATGGACACATCTGTACTCGCACGTCTCGCGTCACGTCCCTGTCCAGCAGCCACAGCGGCGTCTACGGGGAAAGCGTGGTCGTCCTGGGACTCTTCAACGGCACGGTTCAAGTACTGCACGGACGGACGCTGCAAGTGTTGCGCACCTGGAGTGTGCAGGACGCTGTAAGTGCTGCTTTGTTTCGTTCCTTGGATGCCGAGACTGCCACTGGCTCGCGTCTCCGGCGTAGGCCCTTACAGTCTGCAGCTTCGGATCGCTTGGGCATTCCAAATGTTGTGGGGCCCACTGAAGTAACACCCGCGGCGGCCATTCTCGATGTCTGTGTGGGCACGTGTCTCATCACGGTCTGCACCTCTCGTGGCGTCGTCTACTACAACAAATTCACGTTCCAGCTGGAAAGTGCCTACACTCAGATATGGACAACAACACCTTCGGACATCGAAAATGCAACCGCCCCTGCTGAGGCGTCTTTTCTCAGCAGCGTCGAGATGCGCGGTGGGTCGAATGGTCTTTGGGCATACATTAATGTCTTTGAAGGCGTTCTCTTTTTTTTCCCGTCTGACCTCGATACCCGGCACACGCTGGAGGCGCGCTCGACAGAGGCAGGCATTGCCACCGAAGATATTGTCCACGCACGTACCCCACTCCCCGCGGCATGGCTGGGCAGGGTGAGTCGCACAAGAGACGCAACATCCGAAACGAACAAGATGATTGCGCTTAACGCTGCAAGGTCGACGCAGAAACTCTCCTTCTCCTCCCCTGCGCCACCCCGGAAGACAGTGAAGGGAAGCGGCTACTGTGACGCCCCGTGGTCTGTGCAGCAGGAGCGAAGGCGCAAGGCAAAGGCAATCGCTGCCCACGACCGCAAGGCGCAGGCCTTCGGGGCCGTGTCTGCCCTCGCAGTAAAGTCTAGAAGTGCTCTTCGCTTCGAGTACAACTTCGCCGCGATTTTCGGAACTGAACAGACCGGTCTGACGCGTGTGGAAGCCGCGACCTCCGCCTTATGCGGTCTCCATGCGCGCGCTGTCACAGGGGCTACGTTTTCTTCCGCTGGTGACGCCTTGATCTCTGTCGGTGGTGATGGTCGAATTCAGCACCTTCACTTTCCTATCGCACGCGTGAAAGGCGCAGGCGGACTTGCTGGACGCGTCTTGGGTGGCCACAGCGTTGCCATCACCGCTGTCGACCCAAACCTGTCGCGCCAGCACCCTCTTGTGCTTTCTGCGGGCGCCGACGGCTGCATTCGGGTTTGGGCACCTGGAGTACGGGATACTCCCATAGCAGAGTGCAGCGTGAATTGCGGTAGCGGTCGGGGGGCGCGCGCGTCGTTGGTGAATCCCATCGTCGCCGGGCAATTCTTTTATCTCGATAAGTTCGTGATGTCATGCGCGGCAGACACACTCGAGCTCCGCCGGTATGCCGGTGACATACCGACGTCGTCGGGTGGGGCCGACGACCTTGACAACGCTTTATCAGGAGCTCCCGTCTTCAAGTTTTCTGTTGGCAACGGGCATTCCATAACGGCAGCGACAGCAGTTAACCATTTTGCTAGCAACCTGGTCTTCCTGGCAACCTCAGAAAAGGAGGTGCAACTACTCGACGTGGCCACAAACACGGTGCTCTGGGGGGAGAGGACAACGCATTCTCGCGGCATATACCGTGTCGCCACAGACCGCACCAACCGCTATGGCCCAGCCGATGCCAGCAACAGCGCTGCTGCGCATCTTTTCATGTCAGCGTCGCTGGACAGCACCGCAGCCCTCTGGGATGTGCGCGTCGCCAAGCCGGTGCAGCTCTTCACGCAGCATTCCAACACAGGCAGCCCATCGCTGGCTCTGGAGTTCGCCCCTGGAATAGGGGCAGTGGCAGTGGCGAGTCAGGATAATGCGGTGTATATGTACGACCTTCGTGGCGGTGGCACTGCCATCGCGGTCGACGTGCTACGTGGATTCGACTCACACGTCACCTCTTTTGCATGGCACCCGCTTCGTCCCGTTTTAGCGGCGGGGCTGGCCAATGGGGACGTGCACATCCTTCACCACGCACCCTAAACACGTAATTGAAGATTGTAGAAGCTGGCATTTTTTACTGAAGTAGTGCGTGTGGGCCATTCCGTATTGAGGGGAGGGGGGGGGGATGATGGCAGGTTGGGTGGTGCCACGCATGCTTCTCCCCCACTCCCGCACTGTTCTTGTTGTTTATAGCTTGAGTGCGGGATCGAGGGGTGTCGCAATAGCCCAGCGGGCTCGTGGACTAACTCTGGCGGGAAAGGAAGCTACTCCCTGTCTCACGCTTCCGCTGGACTGCCCTCTGGCGGTGACGGGTTCAAGCATTCGTATTGTGTGTAACTGAAGAGGGTGCATCGTTGGTGATTTGTCGGTGGCCGCCGTCGGGAGCTGCATGCCGTGACGCCGAAGTGAAGGGCAACAGCGACCACGTTCGGCGCCATCTATATGAGGGACAAAGTGTCAGCGTGACTCGAGCGCCTCCTGCCGCATGCTGCCCCAGCTATGATGAGGAGTCTGAGTCACTCCAAAGAGAAGCATTGCATGGCACTCAGAATGACCGAAGCGACTGTGAGGCCGCCTCGGCAAGAGGGTCATGCTAGTCCTCGTTGCAGGGGATTCTGCCCAGGTTACGTAGTTGGTGTGGCCGTACGGAGTGTGTACCGCTGCCGGCGCATCCGGAGATGGGCTTGTGAGAAGCCGGGTGTTGAGTACGGAGCTCTGGATTCGTGTGTTGTACAAGGGGCAGGTTAGGTGCCGAAAAACAAAGAAAAAACTCTGGTGCGGCATTCGGGAGGTAACCTCCTCTTTCAAACGGCCATCTGCTCTGAAGAATAAAGAAGGAGTTGTGCATCCCACACACATGCAGACGTTTTCAAAGTACATACTGATGTGTCCGGAAATGAACCCGAAGGCGACCAAAAAGCAGCCGCACGGGAGCTACAGATTTTCGGTGGTGGCGATTTGAATGGAAGCTGGACGCCAAGGGTGTGTGTCAGGAGAGGTGAGTGGTGGCCCTACCGAAGCCCCAGAACAAAGAAGTGGCGCACCGACACTGCCTCCAGACCTATCCCTGCTGACTCTTTCTCGTCTATTTACAGTACTGACTTTCCTCTCTCTCTCTCTCGTATGCGTCCTTTATTATTATTCGCTGGTCTGCCTTTATGTTTCTCCACTCACTAACCCCCTATAAGGTTCTTTGCCGGGTTAATACACAGGTTCACAACCACGCTGATGGTGTGTGTGTGTGTGTGTGTGTGTGTCCATGTGTTCTACAGCAGCTCTTTGCGGTACAAGTGTCTTAGAACCCCCTCAACGCCAACCGTCGAATCACCTCCCCACCCCACCCCCTTTCACCGCACTCACAGTTCCCCCGACACGTACTCGTGTTGACGCACATATTTCTAGTGGCACATCTAGTAGTGTACGTTTTTTGAGTACTTACCCCTCCCTCCCCCTTTAAAAACAAAGGGGGGAAGAATTGAGCCCATCTCGCGGGGACGACCTCATTTTTTTTCCCATTTTGCAGTTTTTATTTGGCTCCACTTGGCTGGTTTTTTTTTTCTTGCGCTTCCGCCATCAGCGCCGTCAAAACAACAAAAAAAAAGGTGGTTGATATTATTATATGTACTCATCTCTGCTTCATTTATTTATTTGCCGTTTTTGTTTTTCTTTTTGAGGAGTGCTTTCTCCAGTTTTGTAGTGTCTGGATAGTTTTCCTCCTCTAATCAGTGCCGATCTTCCTTTTGCGCTTCGTATATATACAGATATATATATATGTGTGTTTATGAGTTTGGCTGCGCTGTATCTGTGGCAAGATTGATTGAGGGGGGCGGGCGGTGTGTATTGTGTGTATTACCTGCGTGTGTAGTGTTGTGGGTGCGACGCTTTTCTTCAGTACTCGCTTCTTGCTCCGCGTTGGCTACTCTTTGTCTTCTCGATTCACAATTCTCAGTGCTGGGATTGGCAGGAACACCTAAACACCAACGAGGCCATTTTTTGGTGTGGCTGCTGCGCTTGTGCAAAGGGGGGAGGGGGGGTGCGCTCATCGCTGGCTGTGTCTTTTCGAAAACACAACCACGCCTCAACGGATCTTTTTTTTTTTACTCCTCTACATATACATCTGTGAACTGGCAGAGAAGCACGGCTTGCGAATGCACCGATGCCAATCAGTGCATCCACGCCACTATCCTCACTGCGTCGGAGTGCAGCGAGATGTCCCTCCAGGGATGACGCGCAGACACGAGTCCACCGACAGTCGAAGGCGGCGCGAGGGTCGTGGAAAAATCCCCCCTCTGTGAAGAAAGCGAGACAGGAGAGCTCCTCATTTCCGCTAGCCAAACTGGCACGCACATTTTTCAGTCGAGCGCACGAAGTAGCTGCCGTTTTTTGCCGTGTATTCTGTTACTTGATTCAGCAGGTGCGCCTGCTTTCTTTTCTCCTGGATCTCGCCCACAGCCTCCTTGCTCGTCTCTTTGCGATCCCTCGTTGGCTGAGCGACTACCCGGCTCGTGTGCAGTTCCGTCGCACGACGCAGCGCTTCTTGTCTGTCATGAATACGACCGAAAGCTATGCGACCTTTGTCGAAGCAGCCGCGAGTCTGGACCACTACTGTGGTGCAGCGAAATGGGCTCAGGACGCCCCCCCACTTGAACGGTGCAATGCTGTCGGCCTCCTCGTTGATGCCACCGCTGCCCAGCACCTTGTTCGGTCTAACAATCTCTATGCGATGGAGACGTTCCTGTGCTCGCTGCTGAGGCGCAACGCCCACGGCCTGATGGATGCCTCCATTTACTGCTACTACCACAGCGCCCCGCAATGTCTGGAGGATTACGTAGACAGTATCAAGTGCCTCATCACGGCGTACGCAGCGGGTACGCGGCGTGGCGAAAACATGGCCGGCGACGTCGGTTCATCGACCGGGCGCCAACCCTCCGCGATATCCACCGCACCCCTGTTGCGAGAGTTGCATCCCTGTTGGGTTCGATTGGAGGGTAGAACCGGCGCCGCGGTGAGGTCGCCGCTGAGGGGCGTCACACATCTTCCACTGTGGACCGCGACACAGTCGGGTTCACCCGCGACCTTGCCAGGAGTAGACGTGACGGCCAAAATTCAGCAAGTGTGGCAATCACAGCTACGCCAGTCAATGTCGACGGGATCAGCGCCGTGGAGGAATGCCACCTCGTCACTAAGCCGTCAGAACAGCACTTCCCTGTGCCTGCAGTACGCAGAGAGCAGTCCCATCTCTGCCGCAATGCCGCTCACGACGAGAAGCACTAGAACACTGCCCAGCGACACCTCCACTCTGGCGTGGGAGAATGACACCCAAGTCACCAGAGATGATCTCGTGCTGGTTCCGTCGATGGGGTCGTCATCTTGCGCGACGGCCAATTTGATCACTAACGTGTCGCACGCCGAGGCCCTTGCGAGTCTGCCGCCGCTGCCACAGACCCCTCTGTTGCGCGCCGAGGGCAAAGCAGTGGGGAGCGTGACTTTACCGCTATCGGTGGGGGGGGCACCCATGGCGCTGACGTCGCCGCTCTTGAAGAGGTCTATGGCGACCGCACCCCTTTCACCAGAGGGCGCCTTATTTGAACAACTTACGAGGTTCTGTGCGTCGCTCGTCAGCTTCCTCGACAGCTGCGCATCGCCGTCCACGCAGCGGCCACAGTATCACCCTGAGCGAAAACTCATCTCTGTAAACGACCCAGCGGCGCCTACAGTAGAGCATCGCCTCGGCGTACTACGAAAAGTGCTGCACTCCTTCGGTCGCACGGCACTGGTGCTCAGTGGCGGCTCCTCTATGGGCACTTACCACGCCGGCGTCGTTCGTGCATTGCATGAGGCGGATGTATTACCTGACATTCTGTGCGGCTCCTCCGCGGGATCCATTATTGCCGCTTTAATCTGCACAAAGTCACCGGACGAGCTTCACGCCTTTATGGAGTCCCACGTCCTCTCAACAGAGGCGATGCACCTGTCGCCGTTCGGTGAAGAGGACAGCGGCCTCCCGGGCAAGCTGAAGCGTTTCTTCAAGACGGGTTCCCTGATGGATGTGCGGTCACTGATGGAGTGCATGCGGAGTCAGTGCGGAGACATGACTTTTCGAGAGGCATATCATCTCAGTGGAAAGGTTCTGAACGTTTCTGTTACGCGTAGCGAGCAGGAAGGAATGCCTGCTGATCGGCACGCGTTACTGAACTACGTGACAGCACCGGATGTTGTCATATGGAGTGCGGTGAGTGCTAGCTGTGCCTTACCCGGCCTCTTCACGGCTGTGCAGCTCATCGAGAAGTCTAGCCTCGGCGGTGGTGCGTTCGCGCCATACCTTCCTGGAGAGCTGTGGTGCGACGGCAGCATGGCGCAGGATATCCCACGACACCTGCTCAGCCAGCTTTTCGATGTCAACTACCTCATTGTGAGTCAGGTGAACCCTTACGTGATTCCTTTTCTGCGGCCACCGAAATCTTACCACATTGGCGCCACAAGCGGCTCGTGGCTCACACAATTGTGGTTCGCATGGGTGAGCCTGTGCGGTGGTGTGTTGACGGCTTTGTTCAGTTTGCATTTGCTCCCCCGCTCCGGCCGATGGGAGGTCATCTTTTTGCTATTTGCGCAGCACTACGGCGGCGATTTGACAATACAGCCGATTGACTCCGTCATGAAGGCAGTGCCGGACTATTTGAACCTGCTCAATAACCCTTCGGCAGACTACATCAGTTATGTCGCGTCCCGTGCGCAGAGCCGAACCTGGCCGCTGGTGACACAGATTCGCCTGGCGACGAGTGTGGAGCGCTGCTTACAACGTGAGATACGCGCCTTGGAGGCGGGGGCCTACGCGGATGATGCGATTCCAACGTAGAAAAAAAAGTGCAAATGTTTTTTTTTTTGTGTGTGTGCAGGGAGTGGAAAGGAGGGACAGTGTAACGAGCGGGTGCGTCCGTGATCGTCTTTTTCCTTCACGCGTGTCCAAGTGTTGTTGCACCGCACCGTCACGAAAACAGGAAAAACCCTTTTCACTGCTGCGGGGGGGGGCTCCTTTTTTTTTTGTTTGCCGCACAGATGAACACCCTCCTCCCGGTTTCAAAATTCGCTCACGTGAGTGTTACAGCATTCGCCTTGCATCTACGCTGTGCAACTCTTTGCCTCAGCGCGAGCAAGAAGTAGGAAAGAGGGGTTGAAAAAAAAAGGGGGAGGGCAATTGCCACACAAAGCCGCCACGCCTGTACTCGCGACGGGGTCTCATCTCCTGACTCAAACCATACCATTGATATGGGGAAGGGCGCATAGAGCTTGTCATGGGTACCGCTACACACCCAAACCACAAATGCGCGCCAACTTGCCTCCTCTTCCTGTTATGTTCATTGACCTCCACCGACTGTTGTCCTTGATTTCTTTCCCTCTCTGGCTCTCTTTCTCCCCCATACCCATCGACACACATACACACAAGCATAGTGGTAGAAGCAGGCGCGGGCTGTATCAGCGCTAGGTGTACCGCCGCTTCTTCATCTGGCCTTCTGAGGTTTTCACCAACGCTGATCGCTCGCCTGTGAGCGAAGGCAGAGGCAAAGCGAGGGGGCGGGTGGGGGGTGGGGAAGGGGAGAGAGACCACATCACAAGTGGCTCAACACCTCACCAGAAGTCACCCAGAATAAGGCCTTTCCTTCTTCCGTTTCGTCCGGCTCTTCTTTCTTAGAATCTCGGGTGATATGGAAGTGTACAATCGACAAGTATCAGCGTGTAACATCAGAGAAGGGGTCCCGTTTTTTTTTTTTGCACCATTATGTTGTTCCCCTCACTTCCCTTCTCCCTTCCTCTCTGCTTGCGGTCTTCTTTCCAGACGTGAATAGATTTGTTCTCGCCCTTTGTGTGTTTCTTTTCTTTTTCCCCATCGATAGACTTATTATAGGTTCAAGATTGTTTTCTCTTTTTTTTTCTCCTTTCGATGTTTGATGTGCGCGTAGGAAAGTTTTTCTAGTGTGATTTCGGGCTGAGTCGGAGAATTCTCTCTTTTTCTTTCTTACACACGTACACAGCTCTGTACAGACTTTAGGTTCTTATCAGCTCTTTGTGAGCCTCGAGTCCTTCAGGGTACTTCATTGGCTTTCAACCCGAGACGCCCACTACACCCGAGGGGTGGGGAGGGGGGGGGGATTCCCTTGTGAATAAAAACAAAACTATTTGTATTGTGAAGTGCAGATCAGGAACCCTCGTTTTTTTT
This sequence comes from Porcisia hertigi, assembly GCF_017918235.1. Taxonomy (NCBI): domain Eukaryota; phylum Euglenozoa; class Kinetoplastea; order Trypanosomatida; family Trypanosomatidae; genus Porcisia; species Porcisia hertigi. The sequence goes on along the minus strand of NC_090589.1, from coordinate 921,585 downwards.
TCTTATGTTGCAGGGTTCTTTTCTTGCCTTCTCTCTCACCACCAGACCATCAGCACAAAAGTGACGTTTTTTTTTTCCTTGTCTCCTCCATCGCGGTGTGTGTGCGTTGATCGAGGCATTCTTTTACACTTACGCACCAACACGAGGTGAAGCGTGACCGCTCGTGAGCCATTGAGGCAATGGAGGAATACAGCATCAAGCGTAAAATCGGCGACGGCGCCCAAGGTGTCGTGTACGAGGTCGAGCACCTCACCACAAAGGCGAGCTATGCGATGAAGGTGATCTGCTGCACCGACCAGGGGCAGGTGAACATGGCGCTAAAGGAGATCAAAGTGCTGCTGCAACTACGTCACCCCGGGATCGTCTCGTACGTCGACTTTTTTCTCGTTTTTAACAGCGCCGAGCTTCGCCACGAGTTCGCCGAGAAGAGCGAAGGCGCGAGCTCCAGCAAAACCGTCGGCGGCGGTGAGCAGCGTGAGGCGGCAATTTGCCCACAACAGGATAGCCTGGACCTGTGCAACTTGTCGAACAGCGAGTCCGATATTGGAAACGCCGTCCACGGGGCCGCAACACAGGTGACGACGAAAACCCCCTCAACCACAGTGAGAGGGACGGAGCAGGGCAGCGCCGCAGGGGCTGTTCCCACCGCCCTTCTTGGTAAGCATCGGCAGCAAGTCGGGCTGCACTTGCTCAACGAGGACGAGATTGCCGTGTGTCTGGTGATGGAACTCTGCAGGAACGGTGACATGCAAGGCTTGGTCCGGGAGGCCCGGCAGGAGTTTATGAAGACGGGCAGCCACACGATCACAGAAGCGCAGGCGCTGTCATGGCTAGAGCAGGCGGCGGCGGCACTGCAGTTTATTCACGATAAAGGCTTTCTTCATCGTGACCTAAAACCCACGAACATTTTCTTCGACGAATACAAAGATATCAAAATCGGCGACTTTGGTCTCGCTGCAACAGTGGGGCTTGGTCGCAACTCAGTTGTGGGCACGCCCTACTACCTGGCGCCAGAACGGATGCTGCAGCAGTGCTACGACGGCAAAGTGGACATATGGGGCCTTGGTGTGGTGTTGCTCGAGCTCCTGACGCTGCGCGAGCAGCCGATCAACAGTATGCTGCTTGAAAATCCAAAGGTGGCTGACGCTTTTATTCCTCAAATCACGAAAATGGGCTTTTCGACGAAGCTGGCAACGCTGCTACGGGACATGCTGCAGCGCGAACCGAGAAGCCGCCCATCTCCGTTGTCCATCTTGCACCGCCTGGCGAGCATGACCACATCCCCTCCGCACCTCGGCATGTCTGCCACACTCTTTGCTGGGATGAGCTGTCCAAAGCTAGCGGAGCCGCTATGCGACGTCTGCGAGGTCGAAGTCGCATCCCTCATGTGCTCAAGCTGCCAGGCTGCCTTCTGTACTGGATGCGATTGTGCCCGTCACAAACACCACTCACGCCAGAGCCACGACCGCACGACCTTGTCGTCTTTTTTGAACAGCATCAACGGCACCTCCCCAACGCCGCTGTCGGCGACACAGTTGCAGCAGCAGCAGCCGACGCTCTCCTTCTCGCGAGGTCTCTCATCGGGGAACACGTCAGACCAGACGCGCACGAGCGTGAGGAAGGCCAGTTTCTTTCCCTCCACAAACAACATCAGCCCGCGAACGCAGTTGCGCGACCGTGATATGAATAGCAGGACCTTCACCCGCTTTCAACTAGCGCTGCCAGGATCTAGCGCATCCATTTCTGAGTTCTCCATGACACAGCGTTTGCAGGCGAGCCGTGACGGGCTCGGCAACAACGGCAGGGTTGCGGAGACGCTGTTGCGTGTTCCAGATGATGTGCCGAGCCTTGTCGAGGCCCTGCTAGCGGTCGAGAATATGCCACACATCCGGGAAATTCTCGTCGCCGGCAATACGACGCACACGGTGCCGCTCGTACTCACATCACGACTTCCAGACAGCATCAAGCTGGTGGGCGAGTCGCCACCGCCGATGCTGGAGGTAGTCGATAGCCCTTTTGCTTTACATTGCAAGTCTGGCAAAGGCACTGTGGAAAATTTTATCCTTCGCCACGTTGGCCGCTGTCGCCCCAAGCTGCGCGATGCCGAAGCGAACGCGACGACGTCAGTCTCAACAAAGAGGCTGTCGCGGCCGACGGCAGTGTCCATGACTGGCGGTGAGTGGCGACTCCACAAATGTCGCATCTCGTGCGTCGAGGGCAGTGGTGTAACGGTTGGCGGGGGTAAGAAGACCCCTTCACCCGCGAACGGCGCACAAACTCCACGACGGCTGCACTCTCCGAGTTTGGCCGTGCGCTCTCCCCCTGCAAGTAGCGCAGAGGAGGATTCAGGAGACGATGAACCGACATCAAGAGAGCCAAGGATCACACAGTGCACCTTCATTGATGTCACTGCCGCCGGCGTCGTTCTCCTCGAGAAGTCGAAGGGCCTGTACGAGGGCAACACCTTCTCTAGTTGTGGTTTTGCTGCTTTTCTGGTCAAGAAGGACGCAACACCGTGCGTTCGCGCCAACCGCATCACTGATGGTACCGAGGCAGGCATCTTTTGCCAGGATGCGTCGGGGGTGATAGAATATAACGTGATTGCACAAAATGCAGGCTGCGGCATCGTCGTGAAGGGGGCGTCTGCCGTGCCAGTGATTCGCAAGAACCGGATACTGACCAACGTTCAGGCTGGTGTTTTCTGCTGTGATAGGGCCATGCCGTTTGTTTGTGATAATGAAATCTGCCACAACGGTAAGGCCGGCGTTCTGGTGAAGACACGCGCCGCGCCGAAGATCACCCATAATGTCATCGAGGGCGGAAAAGAGGCCGGTATTTACGTGCTCGAGAAGGGTGCAGGCATTATCGAGAAAAACCGTATCCGCGGCAACTGCAACGCCGGGCTGCTGGTCACTACCGGCGGTCATCCACACGTAATTCACAACACCCTCACCAAGAACGCCTACGAAGGGGTTTGGGTATGCAAGAATGGCGGCGGTACCTTCTGCGACAATGACTTGCGCGGAAACGTGAAGGGGGCCAAGGACATTGAAGAGGGCAGTCATGTTACGTGGGTGGGCAATGTTGAACAGTAGCAGCAGAGGAGGGTTCGCTCCATGGTGTGGTGGGTAAAGAGGAGGATGCAGGTACGCTGCTTCCCCCCCCCCCCCCCAACACACACACACCCTTCCCCTTTGCCTTCAGCTCGTAGTAGCACCCTGTGCATGCGTCGGCTGTCTGGAGGAGGTCATTAAAGCGTTCTGAGTGATCGTCTTCACCGGCACCCCGTCAACCACCACCTCTTTTCCTAACACTCCGGCGACACATGTATACTCGTGTGTACCGAGGATGTTTCTTTAGGGGGGAGGGGGGCGGGGGCCTTTGTACGGTCGTACAGAGATACAGTTTGTTTTCCCGCCCCCCCCACCCCACCCCTCATGTCGCTTCTTTTTTTTTTTCGGACGCCACCCTCGGTGTCGGGCGTAGTACACTTTCTGGCGTTGCATTGGTTGAGTCTCATTTTGCCGTGAATGCTGGTTGTTGCGTCTTTTGTCTTCCTCAGCATGGCTTCGTTCTCTGGGGCATTAAACTTCTTTTTTTTGCCCTTTTTGTTGCTTTCTCTACCCCCTCCCCCCCCCCCCCCCAAAAAAAAAAAGTGCATTGCTCCCTGTCCATTTTATAACTCCTCAGCGGAACAAAGTACGATCGACGAACCGTGTTGTTTGCTACCAGTGGAGTGTCGCGCACAATGGGCCTCACCACCCGTTTCCTTTCTCTTGTTTACACGCGTCTAGTACTCCTATTGGCTTTGCTACATCTCTAGAACTCTCGTTTTTCTTCCTTGCCCCCCCTCCCAAAAAAAAATCTTCCCGTGCGCAGTATATGCATGTGTTTCACCCGACGACTCTCACGCGGCTTTTTTTTTCGGAGGGGAGGGGGGGATGAGGGGACAACGACACTCGCATCCCTTTGAGGTTTGATGTGCATATCAGTCCTTTTCTACTCTTCATACTGCGGTGTCGTGACATTGTATATGTTGCGTCTGTCTTCAGCTGACCAGCTCCCCTCCCCTTCTCGATTGTGACTTTCTCCCTCTCCCCCTCGCTACTCCGGGTTATGTGGTGCAAAGAGGAAGTGCGGGTGCCCAGGCGCGCTACGTTTTCTGTGTTCAAAGTGGAGTGGGGGGAGACGGAGTTTGTTTACCGACTTTGTGTGCGTTATATGTCGTTGTTGTTGGTTGTCCCTCTTCGATGCAGCACCTCCGCCATGTCTAGTGGCGCACAACAACAGCAAAGGTGATGCAAGGAAAACCACCCAACGCGTTCAATGCGAGTAGAGGAGCAGGAGAGGGGGGGGGGGAGGGGGGCGGGCGGATGAGGACTTGGAGAGGCAGCAGCAAGGGAGGGCGCGGATGGTAGATTTTGCCACCGCGGTGCATGTCGTCACTTTCTTTACGCAGGTGACGGCCTCGTGCTACTGTTTGTCTTCATGGTGCACCATTTGAACCCACCGCTCGTTTGCACGTGTGAGCATTCGAACCAAACACCAAAAGGAAGGTCTTTTCTCTGGCCGGAGGACTGTCCAGGCGCCTGGCTGTCTCAGATTTCCCCATCACATTACAGATATCGACTCTTTTTTGTTCCTCAATATCCAAAAAAAAAAACTCACTCTCACCCCTTGTTTTCACCCCTCCCCCGCACGACCTTTTTCGAGCACAAACGGACCTTGTGGCTTCTACATCGTGGTCTGTGAGAATGCTGCACGGTCGAGAACTCTCTCCAACCTGAAACTAGGGCTACACAAGCTCAAGTCATACTCACGCATGCTTCGCAAAGGGGCCGCATTACAGCTCTCCATTGTGTGCGCGCGGGTCATCTCACCGGTGCTGCGGGTGTCCCAGAGGGGGGTTTCCAGTCTTTCCTTCACACGCCAGCAGCCGACACTCACGACATCTCCAGAGGAAGACGACCATTTCGTAGATGTTGACCTTCTCATAGGCCGAACCGCGGCACCACAAAACGCTGCGCCTCCAGGAGGATCAGCATCGGCCTCAACAGGGCAGAAAGATGCTGCAAGCGACGAGGTGCTCAATGTGGTCCGTACCGTGCCAGAGGACGAAGGCGCCCGCTACTCACGTTTGCGCATTCCACTAGGCTTGGACGAGATTGCAGCTCCGCGGCCACGGAGCAACACAAGAGCGGGTCTTGCACCAGGTGAAGAGGCCGCCTATGCAGACCATCCCGCCAACCCATCCGCTGACTCAGATGCAGAAGTATCCTTGACACCTCCCACGACTTCGACTCCCGACTCTGAAGTGGCGATCACCATGCGGGGCACCGGCGAGGAGAGACGACTACCTGACCCGTCTCGACTCCCCTACGATGACGAGCGTTTCGCTGAGATGCTGCTCGAGATGGAGGTGAACGGCGTGATGGACGAAACGTGGCAAGACGCTAACAAGGCGCAACTGGTGGACGTGACGGAGATTTGCGAGATTTTGACCTCACTGAAAGTGCGTGACGTCTGCTGCATCGACGTCTCCGAGAAGACCTCGAATTTTGACTACATGATGTTTGGCACGTGCGAGGGTGCACGCCACATTCACCTCGCTGCCTGGGCCGTGCAGGACGCGGACAAGGTGCATCGAGTTTCCAAAATAAAGCGCAAACAGACGGACGAGTTGTGGGAGGTCGTGCCGGTTGGCCGAATTGTGGTGAATCTAATGGTCGAGAGCTTCCGCGAAGAGATGACACTGGAGCGCAAATGGGCGGTGACGCGCTCCATGGACCCCCTGGTCGGCGCGAATGCCCCCATTAGCGAGGGTCGGCAGGTGAAAGCACACGGGCTGTGGACGCTGACACTGAATTTGCAGGACCTGGAGGACTTCGAAGTCGATTACTGTAAGGACATCCTCATGCGGCAGATGTGAGACAGCGGGCCCAATAGAGAAAGAAAAGGGGGGAAGAGAAGGGCTGATTTTTCCGTCGCGGGCACCCCTATCACGATATGGTGCTGCGGGGCGGGGGAGCGGGGGGTATCCGAGGACATCAATGGACATGTGATGCTTGTGTTTTCTCTCTCTCCTTCGTTCCTCTTCTTCACATGAATGGGATCCATGGATTTGTCGGGTAAAGTGTAAACAACAACACAAGAGAAAGGGGTGGGGGTGAAAAAAAAAAGATGCTATGCACCACCGGGCAGATGTATTGTGTATGCACCCCCAAGGAGCCACTGCCGCTCTCTTTCTTACACACCACCCAAACATACTTCTCTCCCCTGTGTGTCGGCCTCTTTAAGGGAGGGAGGAGAGGGGGGGGGGCGGGGAAGGCTACCAGTGCCTGTCATCTCGAAGGCGGCTCAGCGCTCAAGCGTTTACAGCGTCCGCTCAGGTCATGTCTTGACCATGCCTAATCTGACCTCTGCAGGCATCTTGACTCTCACCATCTTCCCTGTACTGCCTTTTTTTCCCCCATCCCTCATGTGTGAGGATCTAGTGCTTTTGGCCCCACTCTTGGTGCAAGTACGAGATCACAGCTGAGAGGGTCAACGGCAATACCATACATTTCCTACTGCTAACTGTCGAGATTTCCGCGGCGTGTGTTTATATTTGCTGTTGCATTCTTGCAGTGGCACTGAAGCTCTCCAAGGGCCACGTGCGTCTGTGTGTGTGCGTCTGTGTGTGTGGGGGGTTCTGTTCCCCATTCATGTAGCTAGCTTCTCTCAACCTCTCACCACAGTGCTTGTACATTTCTGGACACCTGTCACCCCGAGATCACTATTTTTACTCATCTGCCAGTTGTCCTCATACACTCCCTCCTCCGTCTTAGTCGACACTGGGAGACTGTGTTTACTTCTGCTCATCTCATTACCCATCTAGCACGAATTGGCAGTGTGCGCCCCTACAACAGAGCTCCTTCGCACCTCGTAGATCAACAAGCCCGCACTGCCTTCTGTTTACTATTCTACGGTATTTTATATCGCCCAACGAAGTCGTGGTGGCGCCACACACGCGCCCCTGACTACAGACACACGGAAGACGGGAAGGTGGGCGGTGCGGCACCATCGTGTGTGCAAGACTGCGGTCGCCGGTCTGCAGTCATATAGTGTTTTGACGCGAACAAAGGAGTGGTGCGACAGGATTGTCTGTCTGCCCTTTGTTTTTTATTTATTTCCACGTCACCTCTTCTCCCCACCCACACACCCCATACAACCCATTTTTTGTGGTTGCATGTGTGTGTGTGTGTGTGTGTGTCCATATCCCTTTACCTAAGCGTCCAGCTCTTCTTGCCTGAGGCTCTTTTTCTTTAGGGTCTGTGTCCGCCATGGAATCGCTCCGCACCTCGGTGGATAATGCACCGCTACTGGTTAATCTCCTGCGCCTCATCCGCGATGCGCGGTCGCCCAACTACAAAGACCATGAGAAGGGCCCTGTCACCTTCCACTTTGGTGGCCTCTTGATGCGGGATACGGGGAGCTACGAGGAGGCAGAGGAGCTTTGGAGGCAGTCCAGTTGGAGCAGCGGTGCTCTTGCGCCGAACGCAGCCGCCCCTTTCCGTGGCCCTCTTCATCTCGTTGTGTATCTCAACGACTCTCCGGTGGAAGTGTGGATGCTGCAGGACTACCGTGAGCCGGCGACCGATCACTCAGTACCGCGTGACTTTGAACAACTCGAAGCCCTCAACACGCTCGTGCGCGTCCTTTTTGCACACCTCAGATGCCAGGAGATTTATGGTGTCGTGTTGCAAAGCTGCGTCACAGCAACGGACGACGTAACCAGCAACCATTTCCCAGCTACGCCGGGTGGGCATGTCGCATCGCTGCCCAACTCTCCCGTGCGGCGAAACACGTCGTGGGGCAGTGTACGCACACCTCACTCTCCAGCCAACCGGGTCACATTGCGCCTTTTCCGTTCTGCCGACGAATGTCCAACGATCCCAACACATGCGCGGCGGCAGTATTTGTGGTCCAGTGACGACTTTGTCCGCATCGACGTGACGGTGGACCGCACCTGGCGACACAACTCCTGGGTTCAACCTGGCACACAGGTCGTCTCCCCAACGCCGGCGCCCGGCAGCAGGGGAAGGGACACCACTCTCTGTGTGGCAGAAGAGTCCTCAGCGCCGATTCGAGCCGGGAGCCCTGGTTCGCGGCGCTTCGGTAGCGATGCGGATCCTCCCTCACAGTCCACTTCACCGGAAGTAATGGGTTCTCTAGGCAAGTCCTCCCTGCCTACCCCATACCTTGCGCCGGCCACCTCTTTGGCTCTCTCGTCCCACCGACAACGCAGCCCTGGAGCGAATGTCTCCCCGCTGATGCCGAGCACTCGGCTGTCCCCAGCACAGGGTGTGCTGGAGTTGGCCCTACCGCCCGCCGCGGTACCGGACCTCTTCGAATTCGATCGATCGCGGGCGATCCGTCCCAGCTCTCCGATAACACACAGCAGCGTCTTTGCAAGCCGCCACCCAGCGGGCAGTGTCGGTAATGCATCGCACGCGGACGCGGTAGGGTTCGTGAATCGCTTGGAGGACGCGGTGTGGCTGTCACACGCCGACCACGTGCGCCGCATGGGCACGCTCGTCAGCTCCCGCAAGCAGTCGCCGTCTGACCCTTCGCCGTCTTTGCCGAAGAAGAAGCCCAAAAGCCGCCTCTCCCGGCAGAGACCTCGCATGGGCACGCTTGTACCGTCGATCTCGATGAGCGCACTTCCCAACCTCAACAAAGGCTTGCTCTCAAGCGAAGTGGATCTCGAGGACCTCGGCGCAGAGGCTGAGTCAGCAGAGAGCCCAACGAGTGAAACGAACGTTGTGTCCACGGAGCCGTTGGTTTCACTTCTCGCTCTCTGCTCCAAGGTCAAACTGCAGCACGTGCAGCCGTGCCCGTTTGGGGATTTGGTGCTTTCTCTTAACCTACATGAGGCCGCGTAGAAAAAAAGAAGACGACGAAACCCGATACATGTGAAGGCTCTCTCGTACAATGTACACACCTCCCCTCGTAGTCCTCTCCCTACCACCCCCGCCACTGCATGTTTTCTTCCCATCCATTGGGTCCACTTATCTCGCCGCTGTGACTTCTTGTCTGCGTCTGTTTTTTGCATTCCCTTGAGTTCGTTTTTTCCCCCTCCTGCAGTTACTATCATCTCGCTCCGCTTCTCTGCCGCCTCTTCGGGTTGTGCGCGTGCTCACGTGGGAAGGAATTGAGGAGGGCGCACACATGCGGTGTTCGTTGTGCTCCATCCGCATCGCGCCAACACCGGGCCGCGCCTTCGGCCTGCCTCTCTCTTTGCCGCTTCGATTTTCCCTTTGATTCCACGCGCACCCCACCCCCAATGCAGGCATGCTTTTCTCGGGTGGAGAGGGTGTGGACGCCTGCTTGCTTGGCGCTGTGCTCTGGGTTGCCTGATACACGCTTAGTGGTCTCTTCCTGTAGATTATTTTGTCACCACATACGTTTTTTATGTGTGTGTGTGTGTGTGTGTGTGCGTGTGTGTGTGCGTGCGTGTGGCTGTGTGGACATGACATATGTATTTGTGTCTGTGGAGTGAAAGAAAGAAGAGAGGATCCCCAACAACCTAAACCCACAAACCTGCCAGCATGTGGTTGACGCCTCCCCAACCACCAAGGTGACGGGGTAATTTTCCACTGTGGCAGGGGATGGTGCTTCTTCAGTCCTGATGCGTCCTTCCCTCACCCCCGAGCTGCAGAGGAGGACTGTCCATCTCTCGTCGTATTCCTCTTCTCCCTGCACTCCCATTTTTGCTTCTGATATACGGACACAATGGAAACGACAATGGGGCTCATCATCATCACTACTGTGCCTCCCCACCCCTTCCCAGCGCGGCAGAATCCTGGAGGTGTTGCTCCCACAGTTGGACCTCGGCAGACACGCACGCACGCTAGACAGCCCATTTCTTTGTCTAAACCACCACAGTCCATTGTACCGTGAAGCCGTGCACTCGCTGTAGCTGTCGCTGCACAAGAACTGAATAATAATAAAAAAGAGAGGAAGCAACACGCACTGGCCCTCACAGGGGACACAACATCTCCTTTTCTAGACTTAATCCATTACCGTCGCTACACTGCCACGTAGCGCTCACTACCATGTCCACTCTTTGGGCGCGCTTTACGGAAAAGCTGAAGGAGTCCGGCTACACCCTTGGTGACTTGACCCACTGCAGCGAGGACATCTTCCTCACTCTTGTCGAGAATATGAACACCTTCACCCCGCTCCAAGTCGCTTCACTGGCGAAGGAATGGCGGGGAAGTCTGTCTACAGTAGCAAAACCGGCTGTGACAGCCACCTCGAGTGCGCTGTCAACACGGAGGCGTCACGAGGAGGACAAGAGACTGGTCACCTCACATGTACCCTCATCGTCCTTCAAGCATGTGACGCTGCCACCTGCCGGAACAGCCGATATATCACCGACCTACTTCACGCTGAAGACTGCGTTGCCGGAGGACGCGTACGTGCCGCCGCGGCGATCGCCAGCGAAAGTGAAGGAGGAGGCAGAGTACCTGCTTACAAAGCTCGGCGCGCAGTCCGGAGAAGAATATCAAGTGTCGCTGACCGAAGGTATCGTTGCCGTTGAGGCGTCTCCCGAGGCATGGAGTCCGCTGTTGGACCGTGTCGCTCGCATGCGAAATACAAGCCAGCGAAAGAGCGCCCCCGCCGCGTCGACGCTGGCCACGGAGTTGCAGCTGCTCTGGAAGCTCTGCAGTCCAGCAACGCTTCGCCGGATGGAAAAGGCGTGCGTCTCAGGGGCCCCCTTTGGGCTGTCAAATCAAGACGACACAGACAGCCTGTGCTCGAGTGCGGTGGTGTTTTACGACAAGGAGGCGACCCAACTTGCTGCGCCTGCAGAGGAACTCGGGCGGCTTTTCCGCGAGGGGTGGGGGCTGGTGGCATTTGACGTTGCGGTTGGCAAGGCGCGCACGGTGATCAAGGAGGAGGCGCAAGACCTCAACGCCAACCTTTACCGCTTCTCTATGGAGCAGTGTCTCGAGATGCTGGAAGATGCCGGGTTCCATGCCTTTTTTATCCCCTCGCGCAACGCAGTGGCGGTGTGTCACATGCACCAGTTCATGCCCCGCTTCGTCGTCTTTGTGAATACACTCGAGCCGGTCATGGTGACCCGCCGCCTGGGTGCCGCTTCGCCGGCAATCGGTAACGGCCGCCCGTCGCGCGCCCCCCCACCCCCGGCAGCATCCACGCCGCAAGCCGCCGCCGCGGCCGCCGTCCTGCCCGCGGCGACACGAACCAGCAACGGCGGCAACGGCGCCCTCGCTCATGCCACGCGGCAAACGGGGAGCCACGAGGATATGCAATGCGCGGTGCACTCGAAAAAGACGGTGGAGTTTTGGTCGCCAAAGGAGAAGCGGCTGCTCTGCAGTCATTGCCTGTACTATGACGGGTACTCCCAGGAGAATTGCGTCCCGATTGAGCAGGCTGCGCGCGAGGAGGCGCCGCGGTTAGAGGGGTGGGTACATAACGCCATCGCTTTTTCGCAAGAGATCAAGAATGTCTTGGACCTCTTCGAGACGGCACAGACAGACGTGTCGGAGATGCACGAGCGCGTCCGCTGCGATATTGCGCAGAGCTTCACGCGAGTGCGCACGCGGCTTGACGCGCTGGAAGCAAGCCTGCAGCAGCAGGCCCAGCAAAAGACACAGCAGAATCGCCAAGTGCTCCAAGACACTCTCTCCCGCATCATCGCCACGGTGCAATTTGTCAGGGATGTTGTGCAGGACGCCGACGAACCCGTTGCGGCCTACCGCGGCGGTCTCTCTGACACGGCTACGTGCGTGGCGCTGCTGCGCACCACGCAGCGCGCCTTCGGGGGTTGGGAGCCGGTCGCTATCCCAGCCTACGAGGGTGTCAGTCTCGCCAACGGCAGTGCCCTTTTGCAGCCGTTGGAGGATGCGCTCAAGTCAGTGCAGTCCATCACGAGCGAAGCTGGCAAAGTGCAGCTGCCCGAAGCGATCGACGTCAACTACCTCAAGTCCGACTGTGACGTGTGAGTGTGGATCTCATAGAACCCAACCGTCTTGATGCCCTTTGCTAGTGTGCTTAGCACACCTCATTGACCATAGGAAGACAGGCTGAAATGCCTCAAAAACATACAGGTATCCCGCGACCTGCCGTTTTCTCGGTGCGTCCCACACTTTCCCTTCGCACCGCGATCCCCCCCCCCCAAAAAAAAAACCTTCAACCGACTCGCCCCCCCAAACCCTCACCCTCCCCCACCCCCACCGGGCACCCCCCACCCCCGCAAAAAAAAGGAGGTGGGCACACGCCCAGGGCTGCGGGGCTTTTACCCCGGTCTCTGGGCTGGCTGCGATTCTGACAACGTGGCCGCTTAGCACAGTGGCAGTGCACCACTCTCGTAAAGTGGGGGTCGCGAGTTCGATTCTCGCAGTGGCCTTCCTTTTTTTTTGCCCGCGCCCGTCGTGGGCAGGGCATCCCCGCGCGCGCAGGGGGAGGGGGGATGGGGGCCACGCGGCCCCCCCCCCCCATCCCCCCCTTTTTTGCGCGCCCTGCCAGGCAGGGCGAAGGGAAACGGCAGCGCAGCCCTGCAAGGAAACGCGCCACCCACCAGTCCTAATATCGTTCTGGTTTTTTTTTCTTGCGTCTTGAGCGAGGGAAAAGGAAAAGAAAACACGCAGAGGGCTTCTCCGAAGCCTGCTCGCGCCTCGGCCTTCACTGCAATAACAACACACGTAGTGCAGACCTACTTGCTCCGCGCCCCCCCCCCCCTTTCACATAACGCGGCGGAAAAGCTCAGTCATCTCCTGCTCTCCAAAGATCACTGGCACGGGGTACAACGGGTTCGCCTCGGTGAGAGCGTGCTTGACAAGCAAAGGGATATGCCTCTCCTGAATGGCCCAGCGCGAGTCACTGGCGCTGAGGGTCGTCGGGATCTGCATCTTTGCACTCAACTCGCGAACCCACGCAATGAAGTTGGACGCCCTTTCAGCATCACTGGCACCGGCAATGCTCGCCGCCTCAGCCAATCGAGCGAGTGAGGTGTGCGCGGCGCTGCCGTACATCTCAAGAACGTGCGGCAGAAAGACGGCGTTTGCCAGCCCGTGCGGCACATTGTAGAACCCACCTACCGCGTGCGCTGCCGCATGGACGTAGCCGACACCGGCGCGTGTGAAAGATAAGCCGGCGAGATATGACGCCTGCATCATATTTTCGCGCGCCTCCAGGTTGCTGCCCTTCTCGTAGGCGCACAGGAGGCTTTTGGCGATCAGCTCCGTCGCCCGCAGCGCCGCCGCGTCGACAGCGCGGTAGTGGAAGACGTTGATGTACGCCTCCACCACGTGCGTCAAGGCGTCCATGCCGGTGGTAGCTGTCACAAACTTTGGCAGAGCCACAGTTAAGGTGGGGTCCAGTACACAGTGCGAGGGAACAAGGAAGGGGTCCATGACAGCAACCTTGTCATTTGTGGTGGTGTCGACCACAACAGCTGCAATGGTGCATTCACTCCCAGTACCCGCCGTTGTCGGAACGGCGATCAGGGGTGGCAGGGGCCACAGAACACGGAAAAGCCCCTGCATGTACCTCAGTGGTGTGCGAGGGCGCGCCTGACGCACACCGACGAGCTTAGCACAGTCGATGACGCTCCCGCCACCGACAGCGATGAGGTAGTCGCAGTTGTTCTCTATGTACACCTTATTGGCCTCCTCCACCATATCGAAGGTGGGATTGGGCAGCACGTCATTGTAAATGGCCAGTTTGAGGCCCTGGTCCTTCATCTCGCTGATGAGCGCGTCAACAAGACCAAGCTTCATGATAGTTGCGTCAGTGACTAGAAGTCCGCACTGCAGCTTTGCACCGCGTAAAAAGCTCGGAAGCTTCGCCAAGGAGTGGTTGCCTCGGATTATGTGTGGCTGCTGCCAACGGAGCACGCAACCCGTGAGGTACACAAGGAGCTGGCGCAGACGGCAAGCCATCCACCAGTAGAAGGGGACCGGCATGGTGAATCAGAGACGAGGTCGCAGAAAAGGAGGACGAGTGGGCGGGTGGGAGCAACGAGATTTTTTTTTCCGAGGAGTTGGAGTACGATATCTCGTGTGTCAGTCGGAACGGCAGACAGAATCACGAGTGGGTGTCTATGGAATACAAGAAAAAGATTAATGGAGCGATAAAAAAGGCTTAGAATGCATACATCTACGCAAAGCAAGACCATAAAGAAAAACGCGGGGGAAAAAGGAGGAGGAGGAGGAGGAGGCGGCGAGATGAGCAGAGGGAAGACGACATTGCTGTGGAGATACAACAAGGCATGAGAGAGTGGGCGCCTCGCCCCCATGCTGTCCACATGCAGTAGCGAAGAATTTCGGAAAGAGCGCCAACACCTTCCGATCGCGGGTCCTTTGATGCCAACAACACGCCACACAAGCAACGCACCAGAAAAAAAGCGCGACTAAACGTTGGGAAAGTGACTGTGTGTTGGGGCAGAGGGCCCCCTTCCTCACACCGGCTACATGTAGAATGACAGTGATTCACCAAGGGCACACAACCCACGAACATAGCACACCAACGGCGATCACACAAAGCGATGCGGGTGCCATCGGTTTCGTCCCTGTATCAACGACATGTCTTTCGTCCTCCGCGTACCACATCGATGACCGATCTGCGGCTTACTCGCCCGTACTCGCGCTCGCAGTGTACATGAAAAGTGAAGAATATGCTAAAAACAGGTACCAATAATCACGTGGGAAAGAAAGGTGGAGTCCTCTGGCGGTCCAAACCCGAGAGGTTGACATCACATCTCATACATCTGGCAAGCGGCACAAGTCTTTTCTCCTCCTTTCATCAACTTCAGGATGTCCCCCTCCTTCCCCCTCCCCCCCCCCCAACCACCACCACCACCACCACCACCACGCAAGACGTACAATACACTGCCCCGCCCCGGGGACAGGACCCATCGCGTGGTGCGAAGCAGTGGCAAACACGCGTTACAAGCAACAGCTGACTCGGGCATCTCAACACGGCCTCTGCAGCCATCTTTGCACACCTCATCAGTCTTGTAGGTTACGAAGTAGCAGCTCCCGTTACACTAGACGCCGTATTCGGCGTCCCTTGATAATTCCTCAGGGCCTCCCCGTACGTACGTAAGCGATGTATGCGGGAAAGACGTTCGTATTTAGGGGGCGCCGCTCATTCAAAAGCCAACACGACGAGAAGCATGTCCGCTGACACGAGAACAGGGACCTCATAGCTCTGACTGCCATACGTCGCAGAGATGCATAACACTGTCACCAGCAAATGTAATTCCTCCTTCGCAGGGAGTGAGGGATGCCTTGAAGGCTGACACAGGGTAGCCAGCGAACTTTTGCTAGAGCGCCCATGTATTCCGCTCCCGCCCATCAAACACCCCGCCGCCCTCTGTCCGTTGGGCATGGGTGGAGCTCAGAATTCCAGAAAGTCGTCAAGTGGACTCGCACGCTTCACCGGTACCTCGCGCATTATTTGTGAAGAGGCCGCCGCCGTGTTCGAGATCGTCTCGCGGTCACCTGACACAACATCAGGGCGTTCGATAATGGGATAATCGGGCGGTGCATCATCACCTGAGCACTCTGACGACGACGATACCGGTCCCGTTTGCTTTCCCTCTCGGATCGCCTTTGCAGGACCGTGCAATCCGTTCGCCCATATACCGCCAAAATAATTATATGCAACGACAATCTCAGCCACGTCGCGTATCGGTAGCGCCTCCAGGTCCTCCTCCGTGATGGACTGCAAAATATGCCAGGCCTCCGTGGATAACCTATTTCGCTCGGTATCGTCACACGTTGGACTATTGCGCTTCTGCATGTAGCAGCGGGTCAGGGAATACAAGCGCTGACCAATGGAAATCGTTTCGCGTGCACCAGGGGTGTGGAGAGGCAGTTTGTCTGTACCTCCTGTACGCTGAGCACCAGGGGGCTCGATCGTGACACCGGTGCGCGTGTTTTTCAGCGTCTGTCGCACTCGCGTCAAAGACACCAGCGTACGGAGGGAGGAGCACCCCGTTAGTCGTGGTTCACGCAGCACACGATAGGCAGTACACACAGGACGAATGACCCGTCCGGCTAGCATTATGTAGTAAAGAAATGAGTAATCTTTTTGAATGCCTCTGGCCCTGTTGTGAGTGCAAATTGCGACAACACCTTTGTGTGTACTTCCGGCGGATCCGATGACACGAACCAACCAACAGAACAAGAGGAGGGCGATATCCAAGAGGTGGGGGGAGAGGGAGGGTAGGGGAATAAACGTTACGCACGGTAGCAGGAGAACAGAATGGAGATGGGCAGAGCAAAACGGCAGCAGTTACCAGATCAGAGAGATCATAGCATGCCGAGGTACCATGAATGATATCCTGGTACACACACATAGGTATGCATTCTCGTTGTTCCCCTCTGTCCAGCGTGCCCATTCGGCCGCAGGAGGTTGGGGTTATCTCCACGATGTACACCAATCATTTACAACTACATTGGGTCCTGCGAAGAAACAGCACACGGGCGATGCCGCTATGATCGACTTGGTTGTGACAGCATGGCCTCTGCGTGCAACCCCCTGCCGCCCGTCCCCCCCCCCCCCCCCCCCCAGTCAGTCTTTCAGGTTCCCCTCTGAGCGACCCCCATAGTGCTGGATGTCACATGGTACGCCCCACAAAACGCTCGAGGCCCCCCCCCCTCCCCCAGGTGGGAGCTTAAGACGCGGTGAATTATGCTCGAACAATCTTGAGCATCTATCGTATCAATGGCACAAACATTTTCACGCCGCCCGTTCGTCGTACAAATCCGGCCGTAGCCCGTACGAGCCGAACTAAACACCTGTGACAATTCACCCTCTGGACTTTGTTACGTCACCAGTGAGTTAACTCCTGCTGCCACCGAAGGCGAATCCCACACTTGAGGGTCAAAACAGGGCAGCCTCAGTATCCCTACATAGAGAGCACTGGATCTCCTGCCACCGAGCTGGGCCGTTCCCCCGCCCCCACTTTTCCTCTTTCGCTCTTCCTCGAGTGGGAAGGCCCGTTGAGTTGATTCGTCAGACGAGCAAAAAAAAAAGATGGTAGAAAAGTGTGTTCAGCGATTTTCGATACGTGTAGTGACGGGGTGGGGTGGGGTGGGGTGGGGGGGGGGGGGGCATCAAATAATAAGCGAGAGGATCCGACATGATCTGGTGATCGAGTGATGAGTCGGGCGTTACACACAAATAGTCACTGTTGTGACATCCCTCGAGTACGCAAAGCGCTGTTATGATCACCTTCGAAGCACATCGACATGTATTCACGTCGACGTCCGCATACCTGCTTGCCTGCCGCGGGCGCTAGTGCGACGGACAGCACCAGAACACAAAAACCAGATAGGGAGTTCAAAAGAAACCACGCACCTCCTTGTACAGCTCCGCATTCGTCTTCCGTGTCCGTCTTTTCTTTTGAACCGGCCGGTGCGGCTTATGCAGACCTGAATGATTTGGAGCCGTTTGAGTGGTGGATGTGGCGATGCCGCTACTCTGCCGGTATGGGCCATTCTCACTTAGAAGCGTGTAGCCATCCTCATCCACAACGTCTTTGGGCGCATTCAAAAGCGTCATTGAAACGTCGTCGTCGTCGTCGTCCTCGTCGTCACCATCCTCCACGTTGTTCTCGTCCGCTGGTGGAATAGATTGAAGCTTCCGCTGCCTTTCATCTCGCAATCGCAGGAGCGTCTCGACGCGGCTGGGAAGGAGTGCACTCAGTTCGACTGCAGCGCCGACTGCGGCGTTCCTGTTCGCAGGCTGCTCGTCGAGCACCAAATCTACAGCTTTATTCACATCGACGTAAAGGTGTCCTCGATCCCGCGCGTGCAGCTCCACCACAAACGAAAAGGGCGAATTGTACGGCCGCTCCAACACCGTCTTTTTTGTTTTGTTGCGCAGCCGTCGCTCCTCGTTGCTCAGGAACGCCTGTGCGGCACCGCCGACGAGGAGGTTCAACGCGCGGTTCTGCAGAAGCCCCTCAAGGTGCTCGCCGTGGCACGTACCAATCATACGAACTCCTCGCTGCGAGATGGACCAGGCTGCCTCCGCCTCTTCCTCCGTGGCAATCTCATCTACAATGAGGTAATCGGGCGTGTGATTCTGGATCACCTCAATCATTACGCGGCTCTGGTCCTCCCGTCGGGCGACCTGAATGCGACGGCACCGTCCCAGGTAAGGCAACGGTATGGGACCGTCACCGCCGATCTCGTTGGAAGTGTCCACCACCGTGACGCGCGGCGCCTGCGGCCCTTGCGCCAGCCCGGCTGCAAGGTCACGCAAGAGTGTTGTCTTGCCCATGCCCGCCTTGGAGAGTATGAGCAAGCTACCCCGCTGTGCAAGCGGCAGAAGTGCTTGGGCTGCACCTGGGACGTAGCGGCCCACTCGCAGCGTAACACCGAGCGCCTCGCCGTGCCGGCCGCGCCAGACTGAAGCGCGGTGCGCGGTGTTTGCTACGCAGCCGCGACCGTCAGAGCCAAAGCGGCCAATGTGTCTCACGATATACTGCAGCTCCGCTGTCTTCGGAGGTGGCAGCTGAATGACCCACCCACCACCACCGCGCACCTCGACGTCTTGACCCAAATGCACGAACAACTCCTCCACCTGTGTGTAATCGAAGGAAAGATGCTCCGTGATGGCCGTGCGCAAGGTGGGGGGAAGAAGAGACATGAGATGCAGCGTCTCCGCATACGAGTTATACAGTGCGAGGCCCTTCCAGTCTCTTGACCGCAACTCCTCTGCACGCACGGGGTCGGTGTAGAGGACGGAGGCGTACGCCTTGTGCAGCGTGGTCCACGCCGACCGGAACGTCGGTGCAGACCACACCGCAGCTTCTGTCTGGTACGCTGGGAGCAGGTCAGGCATCTTGGCTGTGATGTACGACAATTCCATCCCAGACGGTGGCGGTCGTTGAGACGCCGTGGCTGGCTCATCCCTCTCTGCGGCGTGCAGAATCTCACTTGACTTAACACCGACCCTGGTGCGGAGGTGCCGGGCTACGAACAGCAGCGAGGACGATCGAATCTTACAACAAACATGCGATGCTGTCATTACCCCCACACGCCGAGTGGCAAATCTGTCCATCCTGCTACTGGGTGCCACTTGAGTGTCGAGAGAGAGAGAGAGAGAGGAAGAGAGAAAAGAAGGATGTGCTACACGCCTTTAGAGGACAGAAGTGTCCTCGGTCGTAGCACCAACGTGAAGGAGAAGAGTTGTGTGCTCTCTGATCATGCGCGTACAACGGTGTACCTGCTTGTAGGTATATGCGTTGCAGAGATCATGATCAAAACCAAAAATAATCATACAAAGGAGAAGCACGAGCTTTCGGGGTGCAGGAACAGTAAGTGCGCGGCCGACACACAGGAATACAATTGAAATTAGTAATAAGAGAAACACGTGAAAAGGCGAGCTGTGGAGGCTGGCGGGGCGGACGCACAGGCTGGGTATTGTGAGCTCAATACCTCTATTCGACCCAGTGGCTCTTTCATGTATCGCCTGTGCGGCATTACATCACTACGCAAAAGAGTTCGCACTCATCATAATCTGTACGTGAGTAAGTGCACCCAGCGTGCTCAGTGACCGAGTCACATCATAAGAAATCACCCGGTGTCACAGAAAAAAAAAGCCGGCATGAAAGCCGTGGAGATCAGCGGAAGACAAGCGCGCAAGCGTGCCCATACCACCAATCGCATAAGGCGACCGAGTAGAAAGATTTACAGCCGGTCGACCCCGCGCAGATGTGCATGCATAGGAAGGGAGAGGACACTTCTTACCAATTGATATTATCAGTGTTTTTGTTGCTCTGGTCGCCCATGCATTTTATGCTCTTATAAATGTTTCGCTCGCTCCATGAGCTCGCCTTGCCTCTCACATGAAGTCATCTTCATCTGGCACCTCGCCGGTATTCAGGCGCATGTTTTCCTTCTTCATCACCCCCTTATAGGACCGCAGGTCATCCAGACGTTTTTTCTCCTTCCGCTCAAGCCTCTCTTTCTCGTCTTGGATGGCCTTCTCGGCGAGGCGCCTGTGGTTCGCTTCAATGTCGCGGTCCTCACGCAGCCTCTGGAAGTCGACGTCGTTCTTCTCCACGCGCGTCTTCTCCAGTGCCTTTAGCATTGGACGGTTTTTACTGCCGACGGTGTGGTAACGCCGCAGCTCCTCCTTGTGAAAGCCAACTTGGCCCACCTCCATATCCCTGGTCTTCTTGAGGTTACTCCACGGTGTGTAGACGATGCGGACGTCGTCCAACTTGCACCCTTCGATACTATTCTCCTTGGTGAGTTGGCAGCATTCCTCAATCATCTCCGGCGTCAGGTCGTCCAAACCTTTGCCAGGCGGCAGACGCACGTAAACGTGGGCGCTACTGTGCTTGTCTACATGGAACCACAAGTCTTCAGGCCAGCCAAACTTGATGAGCTCCTCATTCTCATACTTGTCACGACCCATGTAGCACAAGACCGATGGATCGGAACTCAGGGTAAAGTAAAAGACCATTTTGCGTTGCTGTTACTTCGTGTGTGTGTGGGTGATGGTGGTTGGTGGTGCAGAGGCTCGAATGAGAATCACTTTCAAATGGGCATGCGTGTCGCTCACCTTCAAGGGGGGGAGGGGAGGGGACACACTTGAATCCCAGTTATGGTAGGCAACGTGGGCGCGCTACCCTTCTTCTGTACACAGCAAAAGAGACGTGAGGAGCGAGACGAAGAAATCGTTGAGTGCACAGAACGCCGTGTCTTTGGGGGAAAGAGGTGGGGGGTGCACTGATACAAAACAACAAAAAACATGAAGCAGGATTGGTTCCAAGCAATAGAAGAGAGTGCAGTGCGTACAGAGGGAAAAGGAGGGTTGCCCAAAGGGAAGGAGGGAGGGTATCGTAAAACAAAGCACGAACACTGGCCACAAAAAAATGAGCGAGGGGACAATCACATGACACGGACGTGGAAAGGGTCAGTGGCCCCATGGGGAACACTCTGTGTGAGGACCACCTGTGCATGAGAGGGGGTGGGGATACGAGCACACGCAAACATTATTTGAAGCGGGGAATATCAGCGAATAGTGGACACACACACACACACACTCCCGGTGCAGATTCCATTGTACTTTGGAAGAAATCCAAGATACGGGGCATTGCCAACCGTTCAAAAAAAAATCAAGAGTGGAAAGATAAGAATAGCATTCGTAGTCACTGAGACCCGACGCCAAACAGGATGTATGCGCGCGCGCACGCACACATTCCTTCTAGTACCAGAAAACACCGCACTATCACACTCCGATGGGCAAATCACTTCTCGCACGCAAATGAGTTGCAGGAAACGCGGAGGGAAGGCATCTCAGCCCTGTGCTTGGGAGTACTCTGCGCCTCACAGAAACGTCATGAATCAAAGCACGATGGATGCGCGGCGGGGAAATAAAACATAAGACGCCACAGTGGGAGGAAGTGTGAGGCTGAATGAGAGGGACACGGGATCCAATGCAGTCAGGGAACTACGCATTGACTCCATTACTCTATGGTGCACAGACGGTTGGGCCCTCTATGACAGGAAATGCGAGCAGCGATAAAAAAGTGGGTAGAACCGCGGT